>NC_047111.1:43296606-43596606 GCF_902500255.1 Thalassophryne amazonica | reverse complement strand
GCATGAAGCTGCATACAGTTTACAACGGGTTACAATGATTTTATGAGTTTACTCTCCTACACGATAGAGTGTGTGCAAGTGGAATTTCTGGCTGACTGATTCTGTTTTCTTTTTCTCTCTATCCAATATGTGGCTGGATCCACGTGATGGATTGGATGATTTCTGTGGTGGACGAGGGACAGACTCCACTGCAGGAACAGATCCAATGAGTGCCTCAATGCAGTGGGTCACCCCTTTGAGTCTAGTCTGCTTGAGGTTTCTTCCTCAGTCTCATCAGAGGGAGTTTTTCCTTACCACTGTCAACTGTGCTTTTGCTCTCGGGGTTGGTAAAGAAGACCTTACTTGTGTGAAGCACCTTGAGGCAACTTTGTTGTGATTTGGTGCTATATAAACTAAATAAATTGAAATTGAATTTAACTGTATTAAGGTAAGCAAAGAAAAATGGACAAGTTCATGGACAAAAAAACTTACCTCACCAGCTGAGCTCAGGTAGACAATAATTACAACGCTGTGAATAGTGATTTTCAAACGTCCAAACCTACTGCAACAGCCAATTTATTTCAGCCTGAAAATGATGGCTTTACAGCTCTGCAATCAGAAAACTGCACCGCTCTGCATGATGCAGGACATCTGTGATGTTGGAAGCTGTTTGTGGGAATCACTGTAGCATGGGATGACCTTGGGATGCAGGAATCGCATCATTTCCTCCACACCAAAGAGATGGGATGGCAGCCACCTTCGCTCTGCTGGTGTCTTCGGCATAAGCACTTCCTCCAATCCCAAGTGGATATTTGATGTTTGAAAACTAAACTTGAACCTACAGTTCAGCAAAATATAGGACTGAGTTCTCTGACTCCTACTACTACTTTTATGAATAATAAATAAATAAATTCTGTCACCTGGACCAGGTTGTTTTATCTCTTGTTTACTGGAAAATGGATTTGTCAGCAGAACCCTTCCTGATATAATGTTCAACTAAAATCCAGTTTCAACCAGTGTTTTTCTCCTTTTCCTTTATGTGGTCATATGTAGGAATATTTGGATTTAAGGTAATATATTAAGGACACTGCTTTGATTTTTTTTTCTTTTTTTTGTGTTCACAGTCCTTTCACTCCTGTGTTGCAAAGCTCCAGTGCTGTGAATATGTTACTCATCTTTAATAAAACAGAAACAATTTGGAGCAATTTGACAAAGAAACATTCAGGAAAACTTTGAATGATTACTTTTTAAATGTGGAAAAAAAATTACATATCAGAAAAATGAATGAAAATAAAAAGTCAATTGTTAGACATTCAATAGTAAAATGCAAAAGAACAAATTAAAAAGAATGCTTATGAATTACTATGTCAGAAATGTTATAATTCTAAATGTTGCCAATCTAAGTTATAATTATTAAAGGACGGTTAGGGACTTTCCAAGTCAGTGAAATATGATGAATTTCTGGCTTTCTGTTTACATCATATTAAATTGACATTTCCTATCACATAACTTTGACTTAATGCCACATGAGTTTGGTTTATAAATTTGAGTTTTGGGGTTTTACTCTCATACTTCTTTTTAATTTAAAAGTGAAAAAAATGTAGGATTTTTACCTGATAAATTTGACTCTCTTATGTCATAGTTAATTTTAGAAGTCAGAATTGTGACTATAATAATCTTCTATGAAAAGTTAAAAGACATTGCGTTTATCTAATGTCTAAAGCTTACCATACGTGTGTGTGTGTGTGTGTGTGTGTGTGTGTGTGTGTGTGTGTGTGTGTGTGTGTGTGTGTGTGTGTGTGTGTGTGTGTGTGTGTGTGTGTGTGTGTGTGTGTGTGTGTGTGTGTGTGTTCTCTATGCACACCCACAGTAATTAAGCAATCCACACCAAACTTGCTATGGTGATTAGGGGCACCAAGGGGGAGGTCACTGGGGCAATTAGGTTGAAAGCGTACGTGCACGAACACACACACACACACACACACACACGGTCTGCCTTATATATTAGAATCACAACCCGCTCTACTGGAGCCCTTATTTTCACAGTTCACCTGGTACTCTGGTCAGGTAGCAGGCATCACACTTTACTTACTATATAGTAGCGGCTGGCTAGGGTGGACTTTAAATACAATGCGAACGGCCAGTGCGCACTGTGTATGATATAAGGTATGTGTTTTTGACTTAAAATGTACCTGCTGTGTACCACATGCAGACTGGTAGACTGTCAATATGCCTCCCAAGAATTGAGGGGCATTAGGTCATAAAAGCCCAATTGCTAAATGGATGAAATGTAATAAAGCTGAGGAAACATCTACAGAGACACTAAGAACATTATATATCCCACCAACACTGCAATGATATGACATGCGGTCACCTTTTTCTCATCATTCACTGAGTCTCATGAATGTCACAAATTGTTCTGTGAAAATTAATGATGACAACATACACACATGGGAGCTATTACAGAAGAATCTCAGAAGCTCCCATGACCAGTATGAAATCAAGGATCGAGATGTCGCCCAGTACGGCAGAGCCAGGGCTCCACCCTGGAGCCAGGCCTGGCATTGGGGCTTGCACGCGAGTGCTTGGGGGTTGGCCAGGCTCAGCCCGAAAGAACGACGCGGGCCTGCCCTCCTGTGGGTTCACCACCTGCAGAGGGGGCCCTGGGGGTCGGGTGCAGAGAGGACTGTGTGGCGGTCAAGGGCGGGTGCCCGGCGGCCTGGTCCGCCCTCACAGCCTCTGGCTGTCGGGACGTGGAAAGTCACCTCGCTGGGGGGAAGGAGCCTGAGCTTGTGAGGGAGGTTGAGAGGTACCGACTGGAGATAGTCGGGCTCACCTCCACGCACAGCTTGGGCTTTGGTACCCAACTCCTGGAGAGGGGTGGGCGCTCCACTTTTCTGACACTGCCCACGGGGAGAGGCGGCAGGTGGGAGTAACATTGCTCATTACTCCCCAGCTCAGTCACCATGTATTGGAGTTCACCCCGGTGAATGAGAGGGTCGCAGGGACAGGTCTCTCAATGTTGTCTCAGCCTATGGGCTGAGTGGCAGTGCAGAGTACCTGACCTTCTTGGAGTCCCTGGGAGGGGACTAGATAGTGCTTCGACTGGGGACTCCATTGTTCTCCTAGGGGACTTCAACGCCCATGTGTGGCGTTGTAGTCATATCATCTGACGTTCGGCCACGTGTCTCGGACACTCGGGTGAAGAGAGGGGCTGAGCTGTTGACTTATCACCACCTGGTGGTGAGTTGGATCCGCTGGGAGGGGAGGAAGCCGGTCAGACCTGGCGGCCCAAACGCATCGTGAGGGTCTGCTGGGAACGACTGGTGGATGTTGTGTGGGCCGCTGAAGAGGAGGTACAGGTGGCCTCCACCAGAGGGCGCCCTGCCTGAAGTGCGGGCTTCAGGCACGAGAGGGTGCTGCCGCCTCTTCAGGACAGTCAGACGTGGCAGCTGTCAATCATCATCTCCAACAGCTGTCATTCATCAACCACTCCATAAAGCCGGATGACATCTCCACCTCGCTGCCGAGATATCTTCAAGCCAAGAAGGTAATACCTCAGCCGTGATTGTGCCATGCATACATTATTTTCTCCAGTCTTTGATATTGTTTCAGGAGTCTACTCGCTGTTGTTGTTCTGTCGGAGTACGGAGTGGTGACGAAGTGAAGGGCGTTCACTCACCTGTGTTACTGGGTGTGCACACACCCACCCTTGATTGTTTCTGCTTCCTGCCAGTAGTACCAGATCTGACAGCTGGAGACGGTGACCACCTGGGGACTCGGGACTTGGCGGTTCCAGTATTCTCCGGGTTCGGAGGTGGTGGAAATCGTGTGGGTTTCGGCTCCTCTCTGGATGGACGTCTTCTATCCTCGAGCCTGCCCACACGTCACCTTTGTAGATTGACTACATACAAATTCTGTAATCGTCTGTATTTCGTTGTGCACATTCACAACAGTAAAGTGTTCTATTTTCGGCTCATTCATTGTCCATTCATTTACGCCCCCTGTTGTGGGTCCGTGTCACTACACTTTCCCAACAGGATATCTCGGCCAACGTCATGGATCCCGAGGGGCGTCAATCATCTGTTGGACAACCAATGGAAGAGCAGGGTGCACAGGCGCCTGCAGGAGGCGTGCTTGGTGAGTTGCAGCAAATCCTCACCGCCTTTATTGCTCGGTTGGATCTGATGACCGAGCAGAATGTCATCCTCAACCGCAGGATGGAGGCTCTCACTGCGCAGGTGGAAGCGCATGCTCAGGGCGCTGCTGCAGCTCCTCCTCCTGCTGACCTGGTGCCGAATATAGACGTTCCAATGGTCATTCAACGACCCCCACCACCATCCCCTGAAGCATACATAAGTCCCCCAGAGCCGTACGGAGGTTGTGTGGAGACGTGCACTGACTTTTTAATGCAGTGTTCGCTCGTCTTTGCACAGCGTCCCTTTGATGTACATGTCAGACTCCAGTAGGGTGGCTTATGTGATTAATTTGCTTCGAGGTGAGGCACGCCCTTGGGCTATGGCGCTTTGGGAGCAGAATTCACAGCTCCTAACCACTTATACTGGCATTGTGAGGGAGTTCAGAATGGTTTTTGATCACCCTAACAGAGGCGAGACCGCTTCAACCGTGCTGCTGTCTATGAGACGGGGCGTTGGAGCGCAGCTGAATATGCAGTCGACTTCCGCATCGCGGCTGCGAGGTCGGGCTGGAATACGACTGCGCTCCACGCCGCCTTCATAAACGGACTGTCGTCGGTCCTGAAGGAGCACCTGGTGGCCAAGGATGAACCGCGGGATTTGGATGGACTTATCGATCTAGTCATACGATTAGACAATCGATTAGAAGAACGCCGTCGGGAGCGAGACGAAGGACGTGCCCGGGCACGCTGTCCCTCTCCCTTCCGGGTCCGAAAAGGTTCCGCCCTCCCCACGCTCCACAGCCTCGGCGCTCCATGTGGCAACAGCTCCCCCTGCTGACGATGCTATGGACACGAGCAGGGCTAAATTAAGAGCTTCGAACAGACAGAGGAGACTGGCCCGCGGGGAGTGCTTTATCTGCGGCTCAAGTGAGCATCAGCAGAGAGACTGCCCCAAGCGGTTAAACACCAACGCACGCCCTTAGAAACTGGGTTAAGGGTGGGCCAAGACATTCACGTGGGACATACACGTATTTCTACACGTCTCCCACTTACGATCCTGAGCGGGGATCTAACCCTTCAAGCCCCAGCACTGGTGGACACGGGGTCAGAAGGGAATCTGCTGGACAGCAGATGGGCAAGGGAGGTAGGGCTCCCTCTGGTGGCGCTACCTTCACCATTGAAGGTGCAGGCACTAGATGGCACCCTTCTCCCTTTAATCACACACAAGACACAACCAGTAATTCTGGTGGTGTCTGGGAATCATCGGGAGGAGATTGAGTTTTTTGTTACTCCTTCTACCTCCCGCATGATTTTGGGCTTCCCATGGATGGTAAAACACAATCCACGGATTGATTGGCCGTCTGGGGTTGTGGCTCAGTGGAGCAAAACCTGCCACCGGGAGTGTTTAAGATCCTCGGTTCCCCCCCGGTTTAATTGCTAGTGAGGAGCTTAAAGTCCCCCCCAATCTGACGGTGGTGCCTGAAGAGTACCACGATCTTGCTGACGTCTTCAGCAAAGACCTGGCACTCACTCTTCCCCCGCACCATTCGTATGATTGCGCCATTGATTTGATCCCGGGCGTTGAGTACCCGTCCAGCCGACTGTACAACCTCTCACGTCCTGAGCGCGAATCAATGGAGACCTACATCCGGGACTCGCTGCAGGGCTGATCCGGAACTCCACCTCCCGGATGGGTGCAGGTTTCTTTTTTGTGGGCAAGAAAGACGGCGGACTCCGTCCATGCATTGACTACAGAGGGCTGAACGAGATCACGGTTCGCAATCGATACCCTTTGCCCCTGTTGGATTCAGTGTTCACGCCCCTGCATGGAGCCCAAATGTTCACCAAACTAGATCTTAGGAATGTGTATCACCTGGTTCGGATCCGGAAAGGAGACGAATGGAAGACGGCAATTAACACCCCGTTAGATCACTTTGAGTACCTGGTCATGCCGTTCGGCCTCACGAATGCTCCCGTGACGTTCCAAGCTTTGGTTAATGACGTCTTGCGGGACTTCCTGCACCGATTCGTCTTCATATATCTGGACGATATACTCATCTTTTCCCCGGATCCTGAGACCCATGTCACGCATGTACGTCAGGTCCTGCAGTGGTTGTTGGAGAACTGGCTGTTTGTGAAGGGCGAGAAGTGCGAGTTCCACTGCACTTCTTTGTCCTTCCTGGGGTTCATCATCTCCTCCAACTCCGTTGCCCCTGATCCGGCCAAGATTGCGGCGATGAGAGATTGGCCCCAACCCACAAGCCATAGGAAACTGCAACAGTTCCTCGACTTTGCAAATTTCTACAGGAGGTTCATTAAGGGCTACAGTCAGGTTAGTAGTCCCCTGACAGCCCTAACCTCCCCAAAAGTCCCCTTCACCTGGTAGGATCGGTGCGAAGCCGCGTTTACGGAGTTGAAACGTCGGTTTTCGACTGCATCAGTTCTGGTGCAGCCCGATCCTTGCCGCCAGTTTGTGGTTGAAGTGGACGCCTCTGACTCAGGGATAGGAGCCGTGCTATCCCAGAGCAGGGAGTCCAACAAGGTTCTTCACCCATGTGCCTATTTTTCTCGCAGGTTGACCCCAGCTGAACGGAACTATGATGTGGGCAATCGGGAACTCCTTGCGGTGAAAGAGGCTCCTGAGGAGTGGAGACACCTGTTGGAGGGGGCTTCGGAGCCATTCACGGTTTTCATAGACCATCGGAACCTGGAGTATATCAGGACCGCCAAGTGGCTGAACCCCAGGCAAGCCCGCTGGTCACTGTTCTTCGGGCGTTTTGACTTCCGGATCACCTATCGCCCCGGAACCAAGAACCAGAGATCGGATGCATTGTCCCGGGTACACGAAGATGAAGTCAAAACAGGGCTGTCTGATCCACCGGAGCCCATCTTACCTGAGTCCACTATCATGGCCACCCTCACCTGGGACGTGGAGAAGACCGTCCGGGAGGCCCTGGCACGGAGCCCGGACCCAGGAACCGGTCCGAAGAACCGTTTGTACGTCCCACCAGAGGCCAGAGCTGCTGTCCTGGACTTCTGTCACGGTTCCAAGCTCTCCTGTCATCCAGGGATGCGAAGGACCGTGGCAGTGGTCCGGCAGCACTTCTGGTGGGCGTCTATGGAAGCCGACGTCCGGGAATATATCCAGGCCTGTACCACCTGCGCCAGGGGCAAGGCGGACCATACCAAGAGTCAAGGACTTCTTCAACCAGAGGGCACCCTGCCTGAAGTGCGGGCTTCAGGCACGAGAGGGTGCTGCCGCCTCTTCAGGATAGTCAGACGTGGCAGCTGTCAATCGTCATCTCCAACAGCTGTCATTCATCAACCACTCCATAAAGCCGGATAACATCTCCACCTCGCTGCCAAGATATCTTCAAGCCAAGAAGGTAATACCTCAGCCGTGATTGTGCCGTGCGCACATTATTTTCTCCAGTCTTTGATATTGTTTCAGGAGTCTACTCGCTGTTGTTGTTCTGTCGGAGTACAGAGTGGTGACGAAGTGAAGGGCGTTCACTTGTCACACCGAACTACAGAGACAACCAGAGTTTAACTGTCAATAAAAGGTGGAGGTGTTCTTTCCCACTTTAAAAAGAGAAGTCTAACTGTTCTGACTGTGTTACTGGGTGTGCACACACCCACCCTTGATTGTTTCTGCTTCCTGCCAGCAGTACCAGATCCGACAGCCGGAGACGGTGACCACCTGGGGACTCGGGACTTGGCAGCTCCAGTATTCTCCGGGTTCGGTGGCGGTGGAAATCGTGTGGGTTCCGGCTCCTCTCTGGACGGACGTCTTCTATCCTTGAGCCTGCCCACACGTCACCTTTGTAGATTGACTACATACAAATTCTGTAATCGTCTGTATTTCGTTGTGCACATTCACAACAGTAAAGTGTTCTATTTTCGGTTCATTCATTGTCCATTCATTTACGCCCCCTTTTGTGGGTCCGTGTCACTACACTTTCCCAAGAGTGGAACCCTCTGTCAGCGAGGTCTTCAACTCCCACCTCCGGGAGAGCTTCTCCCAGATCCTGGGGGAGGTTGGAGACATAGAGTCCGAGTGGACCATGTTCTCCACCTCCATTGTCGATGTGGCTGCTTGTAGCTGTGGTCACAGGGTCTCTGGTGCCTGTCATGGCAGCAATCCCCAAACCTGGTGGTGGATGACAGAAGTAAGGGATGCTGTCAAGCTGAAGAAGGAGTCTTACTTGTCTTTGTTAGCAGGTGGGACTCCGGAGGCAGCTGACAGGTACCGGCAGGCCAAGTATGCTGCAGCCTGTGCAGTCGCAGAGGCAAAAACCCGGGTCTGGGAGGAGTTCGGGGAGGCCATGGAGGAGGACTATCGGTCGGCCTCAAAGAAATTCTGGCAAACTGTCCGACGCCTCCGGAGGCGGAAGCAGCTCGCCACCAACACTGTCTACAGTGCGGGTGAGGAGCTGTTGACCCTGACTGGGGATGTTCTCAGGTGGTGGAAGGAATACTTCGAGGATCTCTTCAATCCCATTGTCACGTCTTCTGAAGAGGAAGCAGAGACTGGGGACTCAGAGGTGGACTCATCCATCACCCGGGCCGAAGTCACCGAGGTGGTCAGAAAGCTGCTCGGTGGCAAGGCTCCTGGGGTGGATGAAATCCATCTGGAGTACCTTAGGTCTCTGGATGTTGTGGGACTGTCTTGGTTGACACATCTCTGCAACATCACGTGGCGGTCGGGGACAGTGCTTCTGGATTGGCAGACCAAGGTAGTGGTCCCTCTGTTTAAGAAGGGGGACCGGAGGGTGTGTTCCAACTACAGGGGGATCACACTCCTCAGCCTCCCCGGTAATGTCTATTCCAGAGTACTGGAGAGGAGAATTCGACCCATAGTCGAACCTCAGATTCAGGAGGAGCACTGTGGTTTTCATCCTGGTCGTGGCACACTGGACCAGCTCTACACCCTCCATCGGTTACTCGAGGGTTCATGGGAGTTCGCCCAACCAGTCCACATGTGTTTTGTGGATCTGGAGAAAGCGTTCTACCACGTCCCTCGAAGCGCCATGTGGGGGGTGCTCCATGAGTACAGGGTCCGGGGTCCTTTGTTAAGGACTATCCGGTCCCTGTACGACCGCAGCAGGAGCTTGGTTCGCATTGCCGGTACTAAGTCAAGCCTGTTTCCAGTGCACGTTGGCCTCCGCCAGGGCTGCCCTTTGTCACCGGTTCTGTTCATTACCTTTATGGACAGAATTTCTAGGTGCAGTCAGGGTGTAGAGGGGGTCTGGTTTGGGAACCACAGAATCTCATCTCTGCTGTGACAAACGAATAGAGACGACAATAGCCTACCTGATTGCAGCACGGGCGAATTAAGGGGATGACAACACTACAGTTGTAATGATCATTTTCATTGTCTAAAACGATCACACCACATAAAGTTAAGCTCAGCGCTGGCTGCTCTGGCTCCAGGCTCGACGTCTGGAGAAAAAGGCGAGCAGCGCTTTCTTTGCTGTCAGTGCTGTGGCCACGGATCGTGCTCCATAACAATCCCGCAAAACCGGGATTTGTATTGATTATTATGTAGTATAATCAGGAAAGTGTTATTTATGTAACATATGCATTGATTTGTATAATGGCACTGTTTATCATGTTGATCATATCCATTTTTATGTGGATTCCAGCGCTGGTTCATTTTGGTGTATAATTTACACCACCTCTCGACCTGGTGTATATTTTCAGTGCAGCGTACGCCAATGTCCACATTGATACATGCCAAGTAGCGCAGCCGTTTTGGCATACACCCCATATACGCTCAAATATCGCCGTATGCAACGTTGATACATGAGGCCCAATGTGCATTAAATCCTGCTTTTGCACATTTTGCTAAATCTCAAATTTCTGGGGGCGTATACAGCTGTCAGTGCTGCTGTCAAAATACATTCAGTAGTTTTACCCACACTCAGCCAGCATAGCACCACATAATATGACTTGGGGAACAATCCTGTTGTCTCTGATGATTTGCAGACATTAATGCTGGATTTTACGGTCACAAATTGAGTTTCACTGGCGACACATTAGCGGAGCTGGTAAATCGGCTATTTACGACCGTAATCCAGCATTAACGTCCGCAAATGATCAGACACAAGGGGGGTTATTCCAACGTTTGCATGGTTTATCTTTCTGTAAGTAATTTGGTCAGTGAATTGTTGTGAAAGGGTGTGGTTGGCTCGTCAAAGCTTACCGCAATAGCAGCGTCTTCATGCCAAACTGAAAATTCCGTGAGCAGACCCACAGATTTCTGCATCTCGTCAGCTGCATTGAGTAATTCTGTGTCAGAATCCACATCAATACTTTCATATGGTATCTTAAATTCACCCATTTCGCCACTGTCATCACTGTGCCACTTTCTCTTGCTCTCAGCTGACAGTGCCATTATTTACATTTGGGTAGCAGCGCGCACAGTCAGGGTGTGGAGTAATATCATGCAAGGACAGGGCACGGAGTTAGACATTAAATATGAAACAGTTTTAATATTTTGCCACCATCTACGTGATAAATCTCACATGATTAACCAATCAGATTTGTGGAAAAAATGTAATTGGATTAGAATGCAGATTGAATGCTGCTGAATAAATTAAAAAATAAATAAATTCCAAATTCTGAACATTAAGTAACACATTTCCAAGGAAAGTCTGAGGTTACACAGCCTCATGCAGATGATGTGAGTCTGATTCCTTCCTGCAGTGGGTTTTCCCATTACTCCAGTCTGGTCTCAGGGCTGTTTAGCACTAATTAGTGCACCCTAATGGCAGGGCCAATCACCAGCAGGTTAATTGTTTGATCTCTGCCATATGTACAGGCTGCTGTCATGTTAATCCACCTCTGCCCACATACATGAGCAGACAACGCACCATTCCACACCATCCACCTGCTCAACAGTAGCACACACAGAAGTGTGTCAAGGTGAGTTTCGACGGAAGGACAAATCTGAGAATTAAAGTATGTAATACCAAAAAGGACATCTGCATTGCACAGGAGTGACAACAGTTTCTGCGCAAATGCAAGTGGAATTGTGTCAAAATGTGAAGATCTATTAAGCAGGTGTAGTTAGGAATGATGAGTCCGCACTGAGACATATTGCATGTATGGACTGCATTTATATAGCACTTTATGCATCTATATCAGACGCTCAAAGCACTTTACAGTAATGTCTCACATTCATCCATACACACACACACACACACACACACACACACACACACACATACACACACACACAGCAATGACAGGGTGTTGCCATGCAAGGTGCTCACTACATACTGGAAGCAATTTGGGGATTAAATACCTTGCCCAAGGGCCCTTAGTGATTTTCTGGCCAGACAGGGGTTTGGACTGAGGACCCTCTGGTCTCAAGCGCAATGCTTAACCACTAGACCATCACCACATCCACCTTGTAGCACTGTTAACAGTAAGGAAAATGCTGTTCATTTTGCAGGGAGGGTCCACTGGTCCTAAACTCTTTATATTATTTGATGGTGTATCTTACAACCCCAAACCAATTTTGAAGTTCACAGATAAATGTAATACTTTTTTTCCCCCTGTATATATAGTAATGGTAAATGCCACACTGGCAGAACCATTTATGAACATTAATACCCATATATGCAATTTATTCTTGCAAGACAGAAGGTATGTAGTGCATAAGTGATGTGGTGTGTGTGTGTATGTGACCCCCATCCGTCCTTCCCGATCAGCCTACAACATCCTACTCAAAGCCAACCGACAACTTCTATCAGGAAGGGCCGACCATCAAAACAACACAAAGACAGACAACAACGACAGACGAAGGTGGTGAAGACAATAACTGTGACGTGAGACACAGAGGAGACGGGGCCCCAACCATACAACATACCATGACAAACAGCCACACATGAACAAACAGTGACAGCAACAGTCTGTTGTCTAATTAGTGAGCATCCATGCCCTAATCTAGAACACCATAGTGTTAATCCTCTTAAGAGCACCCAAAAACCGAATTGTGGTGACAGCCACAAACACGCGACCATCCACACACAGAGACCTAGATCAATCAATCAATCAATCAATTTTATTTATATAGCGCCAAATCACAACAAACAGTTGCCCCAAGGCGCTTTATATTGTAAGGCAAGGCCATACAATAATTACGGAAAAACCCCAACGGTCAAAATGACCCCCTGTGAGCAAGCACTTGGCGACAGTGGGAAGGAAAAACTCCCTTTTAACAGGAAGAAACCTCCAGCAGAACCAGGCTCAGGGAGGGGCAGCCTTCTGCTGTGACTGGTTGGGGCTGAGGGAGAGAACCAGGAAAAAGACATGCTGTGGAGGGAAGCAGAGATCAATCACTAATGATTAAATGCAGAGTGGTGCATACAGAGCAAAAAGCAAAAATGACTCCAAGATTTCTCACAGTATTACTAGAGGTCAGGGAAATGCCATCCAGAGTAAAGATCTGGTTATACACCATGCTTCTAAGATTTGTGGGGCCAAGTACAATAACTTCAGTTTTATCTGAGTTTAAAAGCAGGAAATTAGAGGTCATCCATGTCTTTATGTCTGTAAGACAATCCTGCAGTTTAGCTAATTGGTGTGTATCCTCTGGCTTCATGGATAGATAAAGCTGGGTATCATCTGCGTAACAATGAAAATTTAAGCAATACCGTCTAATAATACTGCCTAAGGGAAGCATGTATAAAGTGAATAAAATTGGTCCTAGCACAGAACCTTGTGGAACTCCATAATTAACTTTAGTCTGTGAAGAAGATTCCCCATTTACATGAACAAACTGTAATCTATTAGACAAATATGATTCAAACCACCGCAGCGCAGTGCCTTTAATACCTATGACATGCTCTAATCTCTGTAATAAAATTTTATGGTCAACAGTATCAAAAACAGCACTGAGGTCCAACAGAACAAGCACAGAGATAAGTCCACTGTCCGAAGCCATAAGAAGATCATTTGTAACCTTCACTAATGCTGTTTCTGTACTATGATGAATTCTAAAACCTGACTGAAACTCTTCAAATAGACCATTCCTCTGCAGGTGATCAGTTAGCTGTTTTACAACTACCCTCTCAAGAATCTTTGAGAGAAAAGGAAGGTTGGAGATTGGCCTATAATTAGCTAAGATAGCTGGGTCAAGTGATGGCTTTTTAAGTAATGGTTTAATTACTGCCACCTTAAAAGCCTGTGGTACATAGCCAACTAACAAAGATAGATTGATCATATTTAAGATTGAAGCATTAAATAATGGTAGGACTTCCTTGAGCAGCCTGGCAGGAATGGGGTCTAATAAACATGTTGATGGTTTGGATGAAGTAACTAATGAAAATAACTCAGACAGAACAATCGGAGAGAAAGAGTCTAACCAAATACCGGCATCACTGAAAGCAGCCAAAGATAACGATACATCTTTGGGATGGTTATGAGTAATTTTTTCTCTAATAGTCAAAATTTTGTTAGCAAAGAAAGTCATGAAGTCATTACTAGTTAAAGTTAATGGAATACTCAGCTCAATAGAGCTCTGACTCTTTGTCAGCCTGGCTACAGTGCTGAAAAGAAACCTGGGGTTGTTCTTATTTTCTTCAATTAGTGATGAGTAGAAAGATGTCCTAGCTTTACGGAGGGCTTTTTTATAGAGCAACAAACTCTTTTTCCAGGCTAAGTGAAGATCTTCTAAATTAGTGAGACGCCATTTCCTCTCCAACTTACGGGTTATCTGCTTTAAGCTACGAGTTTGTGAGTTATACCACGGAGTCAGACACTTCTGATTTAAAGCTCTCTTTTTCAGAGGAGCTACAGCATCCAAAGTTGTCTTCAATGAGGATGTAAAACTACTGACGAGATACTCTAACTCCCTTACAGAGTTTAGGTAGCTACTCTGCTCTGTGTTGGTATATTACATTAAAGAACATAAAGAAGGAATCATATCCTTAAACCTAGTTACAGCGCTTTCTGAAAGACTTCTAGTGTAATGAAACTTATTCCCCACTGCAGGGTAGTCCATCAGGGTAAATGTAAATGTTATTAAAAAATGATCAGACAGAAGGGAGTTTTCAGGGAATACTGTTAAGTCTTCTATTTCCATACCATAAGTCAGAACAAGATCTAAGATATGATTAAAGTGGTGGGTGGACTCATTTACTTTTTGAGCAAAGCCAATAGAGTCTAATAATAGATTAAATGCAGTGTTGAGGCTGTCATTCTCAGCATCTGTGTGGATGATAAAATCGCCCACTATAATTATCTTATCTGAGCTAAGCACTAAGTCAGACAAAAGGTCTGAAAATTCACAGAGAAACTCACAGTAACGACCAGGTGGACGATAGATAATAACAAATAAAACTGGTTTTTGGGACTTCCAATTTGGATGGACAAGACTAAGAGACAAGCTTTCAAATGAATTAAAGCTCTGTCTAGGTTTTTGATTAATTAATAAGCTGGAATGAAAGATTGCTGCTAGTCCTCCGCCCCGGCCCGTGCTACGACCATTCTGACAGTTAGTGTGACTCGGGGGTGTTGACTCATTTAAACTAACATATTCATCCTGCTGTAACCAGGTTTCTGTTAGGCAGAATAAATCAATACGTTGATCAATTATTATATCATTTACCAACAGGGACTTAGAAGAGAGAGACCTAATGTTTAATAGACCACATTTAACTGTTTTAGTCTGTGGTGCAGTTGAAGGTGCTATATTATTTTTTCTTTTTGAATTTTTATGCTTAAATAGATTTTTGCTGGTTATTGGTGGTCTGGGAGCAGGCACCGTCTCTACGGGGATGGGGTAATGAGGGGATGGCAGGGGGGGAGAAGCTGCAGAGAGGTGTATAAGACCACAGCTCTGCCTCCTGGTCCCAATGCTGGACAGTCACAGTTTGGAGGATTTAAGAAAATTGGCCAGATTTCTAGAAATGAGAGCTGCTCCATCCAAAGTGGGATGGATGCCGTCTCTCCTAACAAGACCAGGTTTTCCCCAGAAGATCACAGCTAAATATCCGATCACTACTGTGGCTGGTGTGTTGGGCCAAGACAAGAGTACAGAACCTTACCATATGACACGGACCACTCCGGCACGTCGGAAGCCACGCAGCCGGCCGTGAGCACTGACGGAAGTGGGTCCAGGATGCAGGGCCCCGAGGGAACCAGTAGAAAAGGGGCAACGGAAGGGCACGGGGGCCAGGAAAGGCAGCCCCCAGAGCCACCGGGCAGCACAGCAAACCAACAGGGGAGCGGCCCGACGGCGCCAGAACGCACCTCTGGCACAACCTCCCCCACACGGAGGCACAGGGAGCTGCCCCAAACCCAAGGGAAGCACACAGGGTGCCGGCATAGGCCCACCAATTTGGCGAGCCCCAGAACCCAGAACCACAGCCCCCAGACAAGAGGCAAGGCCCAACCCCGGGGCCAGGAAGAGCACAAGGCCCCCCGATGCCAGGCTCCCCAGCGCAGTCAGCAGTAGTAATAAAGGGTAAATCTGAGAGTTTGATGTTGTTACATTCTAACTGTTCTAATTCAATCCAGGAGCTGTGGACTGGATCGGGATGAATCCATTTAATCAAGTATTGTATCTGGTTAGCCAGATTAATAATGGAGTAAATTTGGTGCTTCCAGACCTCCTTGAGATTTATTTTTCTGAAGAGTAGTGAGACCAATTTGAGCTTTTTTATTTTTCCAGTAAAACTTTGAAATGGCCGAATTGAAAGTCTGAAACCATTTGACTGTGGGCTTGAATGGAATAATTGAAAAAAGGTACTTAATTTGTGGTAATACTTTCATTTTGATAGTTGCTATCCATCCTAATAAGGAGATGGGGAGGTTGTTCCATTGTTTCAAATCATTACAGATTTTGTCAGTGAGTGGGACGAATTTCAAATGGGTCAGCTCTCCTAATTTAGAAGAGATGTTTATGCCTAGGTACTTAATATTGCCAGTGGGAAAGGTACAGTGTGGATCTTGAGGTGAAGGGTTCCATGAATCCTCGGTTAAAGGAAGTATCATCAATTTTGACCAGTTAATAGAGTAATCTGATAGTTGTGAGAAAGTAGTGATCAGTTTAAATACTTCTTGTAGTGATTTTGAGGGTTCTTGGAGATATAGTATGATATCATCAGCATACAAATTGATTTTGTGGTCAGACATTGATACCCTTGATGTTGACGTTCTGACGTATTGCAGCCGCAAGTGGTTCTATAAATATTGCAAATAATAGCGGTGAGAGTGGGCAGCCTTGTCTAGTCCCTCTTTTCAAAGTGAAACTTTGAGAGAAAATCTCATTAGTTGTGACTGTGGCCTTTGGTGAGTTATATAGAGTTGTGATCCAATGAATAAATGATTCTCCAAAGCCAAATTTAAGAAGTACTCTAATAAGAAAACTCCAACTGACTCTATCAAAGGGTTTTTCTGCATCCAATGACACCACTATTGCCTTTGTATTGCTACGCTGTGATTTGTCAATGAGATTGAGAAGTCTTTTGACATTATTTGTTGTGTGTTGGGGGGTGTGGCTGGATATTTTGGTGTTCTTTTCTTTTCTTTGCTCTTCAGGTGGCATGGAAACTGATTTGTCTGTGGAGAAGGTGCTGGCTGAAGAGTCCTCACCCTCATCAACATCATGTGCAGCACCTGTGAACGGTGCTCACATGTAACCTTAAAGACTTTCAGCTGAAGCAGATAATTGGATGGCGTTCTGCATTTAAGTCATGTGTAATTCAAGCAGAACTGCCGGGAACTCGACCTTGTGATGTTCGTTTGTGAGACACTGAGGACCGCGCCTGGGTTGACACATCGAGCCCGTGAAGCAAGGAAGGGTGAGGACACATGCTGTCAGCACACATCAAAGAGAGTCAGTTTGTCGTGTCCACCTGGGGGGTGTTTGGCGGTGGTAGTGGGTCCAGGAGCACCGGGCTTTGATCCTTACGGGCGCTGGAGAGCGTGCCAGCCTTCACTCCACCAGAGGGACGCTTTTTAAGTTCTTGCACTTTATTATGCACTAATGGGTGTAATAAATACATTGTTTTGTTATTGGAACCGCTTTCTGGTTATTTTTAGCGCTGGGTTCCGTCTGACGCAGGTCCGCTCCTCAACCCGCGTCGACACATAACATTATTGGTAGAATGTCAACCCTTAATAAACCCAGTTTGGTCCTTATGTATTATCGATGGCAATATTTTTTCTAAGCGAGATGCCAATGCCTTAGCAATGATTTTTACATCGGTATTTATTAATGATAGTGGACGGTAATTACAGGTAGGGTCTTTTTCTGGTTTCAATATAAGTTTTATTGCTGCAGTATTCATATGAGTGGGAATTTGACCTTTAATCCAAATTTCTGAAACAGTCCTAAAGAATAGTGGAGCCAGTATCTCCCAAAAATGTTTTAGGAATTCGGGAGGAAAGCCATCTGGACCCGGAGCCCTGCCATTAGGCATTTTATTCAAAGCTGCATGTAGTTCTATGATAGTTACAAGAGTGTCTAAGGATTCAGTGTGCTCTTTAGAAAGTTGAGGCAAGTTTGGATTATCAAGGAATGACTGGATATCTACTGGATGTAATACTTTCAAAAAGCTAACAAACCAGATACAGTTTTGTTCAATTTACAAAAATAAAACATGATTTTGTCAGCATACACCATTAATCACCTTTAATTGTGTTGTTATCTGTAAATCTGTTGAATTGAAAATCAACAAATAATGATCATTTACCTTAGTTAAATTGAATTTTTTAATTGTCACAATTTTGTAACATTACATAACCTACTTTAGTGCAACATATAACCTGCCATAAATATAAGAACAACTTTATCATGGTGTCCTTAACAATAGGACTAGTGGACCCTAGTACTACTGGGAAGATCCCCATTTTTTAATGCCGTGTGCTCTGTGCTCAGAAGTGTGTGAGTTGTACCTTCCTGTTTTGACAATCCACGGTCAAATAGATGCCTGAAAGTAAAACCTGAGCCTCCATTGATGGTTAAAACTTTAACTTCACCTTAAGAAACAAGCACCAACATTGGAAGCTTTCACTTCATTTCCCTGATTATAGAAAACATAAACCATATGACATCATTCCAATAAAACAGAGACTTATATCGCCTGTTATTATGCTAAAATCTGCCACAAAATTAGACAGCTTTCAGCTTCGTATTGTTTGAAAAATGGAGCACATAGACACACACAGAGTGTTGAAATTGCCTTGCCCTGATAGAAAACAGGACATCCAGTGGGAAAGGAGAGATATTACACGGATCATTAGGCACAAATATAAAAGGGGAGCATCACAGCAGCCTAATGATGCTTTGATAAGCTCTGTTCTGGAAGCAAACATAATCTGTTGACTTTCAATTCTTTTGTCACACCACCAGTGATAGTTGAGCCAGAATGAAGCATTCTGCTGTAAATGGGCTGCTGTCGCGTGCAGCACAGCAATGTGAGGCCCTCTTCAACAAACAGGAGCTGGTGGGAAGTACAAATTCAACATGTAAATATTTACATGATATAACATTTTCTAGAAGTAGTTGCCCGAGTGCCTACAGTTGCTTCTCATGTGGCTCCAAGTAAATTCTTGCTGCCTTCCAGCTTCTCCATCACGCCTGATTACTGTGTCTCGGTGACCAGTATTGCCTGCTGGCAGGACCACATGCATTTACCAACCTACAGGCACCTGTGAACTGATGCTGCATTATTTGACATGACAGCAGATATTTGTTTAATCAAAAGAGAAAAATACAAAACTCATGTCCATCAAGCCAGAGGCTGCAAATGCTGTGTAAGATTCTAGAATTCTTGGTTTCCAAATTTGTGATGTGATGTAGCGCATTATCCCTTAACAACTGTAGCACATGGCCTTGATTTGCCCTAATTAAATAAATACATTAATGCTGTCTCAACAAAAACCTGAGTTTTGAACTGCAGACAAAGACTGTGTTTTCCCTCTGAGTTGAGAAATTCCTAAGTCATCTGTAGATCTTACGATAAGCTTGGAGACATCCCCCATGGGCCAACACTGGGATTCACAGCAAAACAAAACTGTAACTCAGAGTTCTTCAATGGGGAGCCCTTGCCTTTTTAACGGTTAAATTTCAGTCATTATCAATTACATGACATTATAATGGCTTCACATCAGAATCTGAGCTTCTCCAGGCCAGGAGAATCCCATATCTTATGACCTCACGCCAAGGCCAGACGATCTCAAGACTGCAAGACGATATCCCTTCCCCATGGTAACACATGGCCATGAAACTTTGTCTTGATAACAGCTATTATTTTTAGGTCTAAGTGAACAAGACACTCTTTTAAAATAAAAAGAATTGCATCAGTATTTCTTTTATTCATATCTAAAGACTTCTAATGCTGTTTGTATTAATTAATCAAACAAAATGCTTTGCATATAATCATTCCATTTAATTGATGTGTTCCTCCTGATGTGTGTTTAAATGTGATCTTTCTGCATCATCAACATTGTTGATGGTGAAATATTCTGGTTTATCCAAAGGATGTGTTTAAGTGATGATTAATAATGTGTAGCCATTGGAGTGTCTTAGAACAATAGTATAACAAAATAGTTAATGTGTTTATATAGTTGAATCATTTGGGACTGCCCTGTGAAGACATGAAGCTTTCTGTAAAGTTACACACCCTAAATGGGTAGAGTTTGGTGATGTCAGTCCCCCTTTAAAAAGTTAGAACAGAGTCTTGTCCCTTCTCTTGCTCCTTCTCTGCCGCTCTTTTCTCTTCCTTTCTTAAACACTTAATTTTTATTCTTGGGCCAAGGCCCCATTGCTAAGCTAAGCTAAGTTAAAGCTACCATGTGGCATTCATTCTTTGTTCATTTTTGATAATTTTAACAAAGTTTTAACCTGACACTTTAAGGTGTGTCAAGTCTTTTGAATTTTTAAGAGAACGTCCGAGCTGAACTTTTCAAATTAATAGCGAATTTACAGAAGAGCGACTCTCCTTTTCTGCTGGCTATTTTGTTTTTTAATGCTTTTAAAGTTTTAATGTTTTCTAAATTCACAAATTTTTAATCTGGCTCCAGCAAACTTTTTAAAAGCAACCCGAAACCATTTTTAACAAACACCTTCCACCGCTGGGTTCCTGCAAGCTGACGATGGTGCGTTCGCTGCGTCATCGGTGGCTGCCGCCAGGTCTGCAGCAACAGCTAGCTCTTACTAGCCCTGCAGCTATTGGCTAGCCGACGGAGCTAGTGACTGACAAAATGCCACCTAAACAATGAAACACTGAGGAGGATTATGTATCTTTGACTCAGGTAAATGAATTGCTGCTTCATCAGAAGGACATGTTTACTGCTCTGTTACAGCAGCAGCAGCAAATTTTTAATGAATTTGTTAAAGTTATCGTGGCCTCAACCAACACCAGAGTTGATGCTTTAACTAAGAAATTCAAGCCAGCATCCAATACACTCAGAAGGATGTAGATGATCTTAAAATCAATCAAGCCAAACAATCTGAACATCTCAAGATCACTGAAAATGAAATGGTTAAAATGAATGAGAGTCAACAGGTCATTCTTGACAAGCTGGATTACCTAGAAGGTCAATCTAGGTGAAATAACATTGTCATTGAAGGCATCCCTGAATCGCCTGGTGAATCCTGGATTGAGTCAGAGGTAAAACTAAGAGACATTTTTTAGCAGAAACTGCAGTTACAGAGGGAGATGGAGTGTGTACATCGCACTGGTAAAGCAGGAGTCTCTGGAGACAGACCGTGACCTATTGTTGTCAAATTCTTGCATTTTAAGGACAAAGCTTCAGTTTTACACAGCGAAAAGAATCTCAAAGGTACAAAGTTACGTATTTATTAATGAAGATTATACTGACGCTGTACATTTAAAAAGACAAGAATTAATGCCAAAACTGAAAGCTGCACATGAAAGAGGCAATATTGCTTATCTCATACATGATAAGCTTATCATCCGTCCTCGTTCCAGCACTTCAAAGCAGTCCCTGAACTTCAAGGTTATGATGTCATAAAAAGGTGTTTGTTATTTTTATATGACTGCTACAATCACATCACAACATGGATTACTGAAGAGGGGGTTTAGAATTGCACATATTAATATTAATAGTCTGAGGAAAAAAACTGGTGAGGTAACTAATCTGCTGCGTAAATACAAACTATACGTACTTGTTATTTCAGAAACTCATCTGGGGCCTGTACTACGAAGCGGGGTTAACTTACTCAGATGTAACCCAGGGTCAACCTCCTAAACCGGGGTTGACAAAACCTGGTTCCCTCAAGTGGTGTTAATCGGTACTATGACGCTGAATAAGATGTTGATTTGTTGAACCTGTGTTAACTGTTGTATGGCTGGGGGGCCTGGCTGCCTTTTTGTTTCTGTCTTTTGTTTTTCCTTCCAGGTGGCTTGCATTTGGGACTGAGTGGCTGTGTTGCTGAGGTTATCAGGACCTCACCCTGATCACCTGCGGCTCGTCAGGACTCACAGCTGTGGTGCATCTATATGGATTGGAACATGGTGGCATTTAAGACTGGAGTATACAGTGTGTATTTGCCAGAGACCCGACCTTGTGACCAGACGGGTGAGATCGTCTCATCCATCTCATCATCAGTGGATGCAGAGAACGTCCAGGGTTTGATGCACGGTCTGTGAAAGAGGAGGGGGTGAGGTCTCACGCTCGTCAGCACACTTCCTGAGGTACGTTAGATTTTGTGACTAACGTTTATACAGTCAGTAAATGTGGTGTCCCTCACACCTTATTATATTGAGCTGTACGTTAGTCATGTATCGGCTTCCACTGCAGTGGAGTTTTGTGAACTGGATGTTCCATGCCTGCAGGTTGGGAAGCTGATTAGTAATTAAGCCAGGAAGTGTTTGCTGTTTATGTACACCTTTGAGTGGTCTCTCTGTGTGTAGAGTGTGGACTCACATAATGGTTCCTTCTTTCACAGACTCGGTTTGTTGCGGCCACCTGGGGGGTGTCGGCGGGGTCCTTGGGTCCGAACGGCTTCTGGCTCCGGACCGTTAGCGCTGCTGGGAGCGCACCGTATCACCACCACGCCAGACCGCACACTCTTTTGTTGTTTTGTATCACATCACTGTTATGTATTAAATTCAGTTAGCCTTTGTACCGTGCTCTGCTTATTTTATACTGGGTCCTTCAAACGCTGGTCGGTTCTCCGAGCTGCGTCCGACACATAACAGTAGTCTCTGGCCAAACATCACGGACCCAGCGGTAGCAGAGACGGTAACGCGCCGGGAAGGCGGCAGCAGACGTTCAGTAGTTATCCGGATCAGTTGCGGGTGCTCTCCGCCCGGATGGTGCGTGTTTGAGACCCATTACTGAATACTGATTTGTGCTCTCTTGCAGCCGTGTTCCTGTGTTTGTGCCTTATCCGTGGGTCGTGGTGGAGTGTGACTGGCGACGGCTTCGCGTCACGCTCCGACCGGATAAGAGGTTTAAACGGGAGCTGCAAGAGTGTGTCTGTAATGGGTGCACGCGCTCGGCGGAGTTCTGTGGCACGGGTCGCTGAGCTTCCTGTGTTACAGTTGTAGCCCCGTTTCCCTGGATAAAGATAACTACTGCGTCTGTTGTATCAGCTCCAGCGTTATTTAGTTGAGCACATTTTGGTTGTGTGTTGCACACAGCTGCGCACGGAGATGCAGCTCGTTTGTTTTCTGTCACCAAAGGGGTTTTTTTCATTTTTAGCACTTTGGCTCCCTCTTTTGGTGACTTAGTCACATTACCGTTAAGCTCTTAAGTTAGAACAGGTGTGTTCGATTTGTTTGAGCTTAACGGTATACGTCACTGATTTGTTTTGTGTTAGTTCATTTCGTGTGGGTGTTTTTTGAGTTGGTTTTTGTGTGGGATTTTTTTTTTTTTTTCCACTGTTAGTGTCTGGGGTCGTGACCCTGCAGCCTGTCTAAGAAAAAAAAAAAAAAAAAAAAGGACCCAAACAACTGTATGTTGGTCTGTTAGTCTTTCTTTTTATTTCTTTTTGTTTCACCTCCCCAGGGTTTGATGGGACGGTCCCCTGGGGGGTGATGGGGTGGTACTTGGGTTTTTTTTTTTCTTTTTTTTGTTTGTTTTTGTTATGCCCTCTCTTCTCCTCTGACTCCAGCCGGGTGAGCCGTAGTGTCGGCGTTGCTGGAGGGGTGCAGTTTGGTTGTGCTGGGCATTTCCCAGGTAGCCTCTGCACCCGGGAGGGGGGGGGGGGGTTGGGGTATTTTCTTTTTCTTCCCTCTCTTCTCCTCTGGCTCCAGCCGGGTGAGCCGTAGTGTCGGCGTTGCTGGAGTGGTGCAGTTTGGTTATACTGGGCGTTTCCCGGGTAACCTCTGCACCTGGGGGGGGGTGTTTTTTGATTCCCTGTTCCACCTCCGGCTTCAGCACGCCTTTGGCCGTCTGCCATCGGCGTGGCTGAGGTTTGGGGCAGTGGGATATACCCGCAGCTAGTGGCTGGTGTAGAAGTCGGAGGAGTGGCGCCGTTTTGTGCCGTTTGCCATAACCGCTGTTCCACTCCTCCCGGTTGGCTTCTGGGGTATAGTCACGGTTGGTGACACTGGACGTGCTTCCAGTTTCCACTGCGCCAAGGGGGTGGGGTTGGGGTTGTTTTGTTTGTATGTTTTTTTTTTCCTCTCTTCTTGTTTTCCCCCCAGTTTCCGCCCTCAGGGTTTGACTGTGGTGTCCTCTGGGG
Organism: Thalassophryne amazonica; assembly: GCF_902500255.1. Classification (NCBI taxonomy): domain Eukaryota; kingdom Metazoa; phylum Chordata; class Actinopteri; order Batrachoidiformes; family Batrachoididae; genus Thalassophryne; species Thalassophryne amazonica. Next base: position 43,572,814 of record NC_047111.1, on the reverse strand, counting down.
GGGAAAGGGCTGTGGGTCCATCTAGCCATAGATGGCCGGGGCTGGGTCCGTTGGTCATGAGGGGAGGCGTCTCCTGGGGTTGACGAGTGGTCCTCTGGGAGGCGCTGGGAGTCCCCGTGGGTGACGTTGGATCCCAGAGGGACCTCTGCTGTGGTTATTACTCCTGGAGCTGGCGGGAAGTCCTCTGGGGGGTGTTGGTCCCTACATGTCGTTTGGGGGGGGGGGGGTGTTTTAGCACTTTTATTTGTAAGCTTAAGTTTGGGGTTTTTCTTTTCTCCTCTTCCCGGGGTTTGATGGGACGGTCCCCTGGGGGGGGGGGTGGGTGTTTTGGTTGTTTGTGTTTGTCTTTTTTGTTTTATGACTAAAGACCGCACATGGTTGGATAAAGGCTGACCGCACAGGTTTAAGAACTCCTGGCCACACCTGTGCTAAGTGACTGACTGAAACAAAGGCAAGGATGCAGCCAGAGGAGAGGACATCAACCATTCTGTTGGAAGACGAATGCAGATGCGGTTTCCAGCCATGGTCCCTGGAGGGGGGTGTTTCTCCTGGGCCAGGTTTGTGTGGTCGCCGGGAGGCTTCCCGTGAGGGTGGGGTACTGTTGTATGGCTGGGGGGCCTGGCTGCCTTTTTGTTTCTGTCTTTTGTTTTTTCCTTCCAGGTGGCTTGCATTTGGGACTGAGTGGCTGTGTTGCTGAGGTTATCAGGACCTCACCCTGATCACCTGCGGCTCGTCAGGACTCACAGCTGTGGTGCATCTATATGGATTGGAACATGGTGGCATTTAAGACTGGAGTATACAGTGTGTATTTGCCAGAGACCCGACCTTGTGACCAGACGGGTGAGATCGTCGTCTCGGGAGCCATCTCATCATCAGTGGATGCAGAGAACGTCCAGGGTTTGATGCACGGTCTGTGAAAGAGGAGGGGGTGAGGTCTCACGCTCGTCAGCACACTTCCTGAGGTACGTTAGATTTTGTGACTAACGTTTATACAGTCAGTAAATGTGGTGTCCCTCACACCTTATTATATTGAGCTGTACGTTAGTCATGTATCGGCTTCCACTGCAGTGGAGTTTTGTGAACTGGATGTTCCATGCCTGCAGGTTGGGAAGCTGATTAGTAATTAAGCCAGGAAGTGTTTGCTGTTTATGTACACCTTTGAGTGGTCTCTCTGTGTGTAGAGTGTGGACTCACATAATGGTTCCTTCTTTCACAGACTCGGTTTGTTGCGGCCACCTGGGGGGTGTCGGCGGGGTCCTTGGGTCCGAACGGCTTCTGGCTCCGGACCGTTAGCGCTGCTGGGAGCGCACCGTATCACCACCACGCCAGACCGCACACTCTTTTGTTGTTTTGTATCACATCACTGTTATGTATTAAATTCAGTTAGCCTTTGTACCATGCTCTGCTTATTTTATACTGGGTCCTTCAAACGCTGGTCGGTTCTCCGAGCTGCGTCCGACACATAACATTAACCTAATTGGAGTTTGTGCGCGTTCACATAAAAGGGGCAGGTTGCAGCACACGTCACCATTTTTCAATGATGGCGCGGTCACCTTACTTTACCGGAGAAGAATGCACGATTATTACGCGGAGCTACGAGGAATTTAATGTTAAGGGGGAAATCGAACACATCATCTGCCAATAAAGCAAGACAGGCTTGTTTGCAGTGTATTGCTGATCGGGTAAATGCATACGTACAATTCAATTGTTCCCCAAATCTGTTACAGATGATTAACCTGTGGAATGTCTAATATGTGTAAAAAAATGACCTTCTTTCATTAATTACGCCCAGATGCAACACGATTCAGAAGTGGGCATAGGCCTACTAATAAATGTTAGGTTAATTTAATGTTTCCTAAATAGGCTACCTTGACTGTATGATTGCTATTCCTAATCCTGTCAATATGTCAGATGCAATAGCAGTGCCAAACGCACCTGGCAGCAGGTGAAGATGAAATATAAAAACATCCTTCAGAACGGTAGGTCTATATTCATAGCTTGATAAGCCCCACTTCACCTAATTAATGGACATGCATTAGACCTATTTTGATATTAGTAATTACCCGCGATTGTAAAAAACCCTTCTTTGATTTGCATTGCGGATAAATGGCCAGGGAAAATGACAAATGCATCCAACAGTTTAGATAGAGCAAGTACTACTTTGCGAATCATAGAACATACAGTATTCTTGCTCAGATGTTCAGCATCACCGATGGAATACATAAATTGTCCACTGGCAAAATAGGCACAAGGCACATTATTTGCTCGATCGTCGGGGCATTGCTACACTGTAAAAAATGACGTGTTTTTACAGGAAAACGCTGGCAGCTGTGGTTACCAGGGAATTCCTGTAAAACATACAGCAGCACAGTAGATAACATTACAGACATAATATGTATACGGATTTACAGTGAATGAACCACGGCTGACTCACATTAAAAGAACTGTTAAATCTACAAACAAGAGCTCTCTTTTTTTGTACATTTAACCGCTGTATTTTTTACAGGAATTCCCTGGTAACCACAGCTGCCAGTGTTTTCCTGTAAAAACAAGTCTTTTTTTTTACAGTGTACGATGGATGATGTTACAGACGTCTGGCCCGATCAGCTGACAAAGATGACAAATTCCCTCGGCTGAGAATCTATATCTTTCATAGAGAATATCATCCGGGTATGTCAGCGGATTCCGGCGGTCTTTAAAAGCCCTCACACTGCGGAGAGAGCCCCTCACAATTTGTACTCCAATATCACTCGGATCATCCAGGTAGGCCGGCATTGTCTTCAGAGTGATTGCAGGTGGATGGGCGGTACTTATAAGGGGTGTGGTTAAGCGCAAACCTCACGCTAATCCTGGAACATAACCTGCTCGGAGCAGGTTTGCTGCACGGCGTAAGTTGCCGTGGCAGCATACCTCGATCAAAACCTATCCACCTTTCATAGTACGGGTTAGCCGGGAAGTTACTCCACACGTCATCAACTTACTCCCGAAGTTACCCTGATAAGCCAGTAACCCCGCTTCGTAGTACAGGCCCCTGGACTCTTCTTTTGATGACACTGATATATTGACATATATTGATGGCTACAATATTTACAGAAATGATAGAAATAGATTTGGTGGCGGAGTTGCTTTTTATATTCAAGATCACTTACCAACGCAAATCAGAAATGATATGATAAAATTTAATATTGAAGTAGTGTCTAGCGTTGGGACCAGGAGGCAGAGCTGTGGTCTTATACACCTCTCTGCAGCTTCTCTCCCCCTGCCATCCCCTTATTACCCCATCCCCGTAGAGTCGGTGCCTGCTCCCAGACCACCAATAACTAGCAAAAATCTATTTAAGCATAAAAATTCAAAAAGAAAAAATAATATAGCACCTTCAATTGCACCACAGACTAAAACAGTTAAATGTGGTCTATTAAACATTAGGTCTCTTTCTTCTAAGTCCCTGTTGGTAAATGATATAATAATTGATCAACGTATTGATTTATTCTGCCTAACAGAAACTTGGTTACAGCAGGATGAATATGTTAGTTTAAATGAGTCAACACCCCCGAGTCACACTAACTGTCAGAATGCTCGTAGCACGGGCCGGGGCGGAGGATTAGCAGCAATCTTCCATTCCAGCTTATTAATTAATCAAAAACCTAGACAGAGCTTTAATTCATTTGAAAGCTTGTCTCTTAGTCTTGTCCATCCAAATTGGAAGTCCCAAAAACCAGTTTTATTTGTTATTATCTATCGTCCACCTGGTCGTTACTGTGAGTTTCTCTGTGAATTTTCAGACCTTTTGTCTGACTTAGTGCTTAGCTCAGATAAGATAATTATAGTGGGCGATTTTAACATCCACACAGATGCTGAGAATGACAGCCTCAACACTGCATTTAATCTATTATTAGACTCTATCGGCTTTGCTCAAAAGTAAATGAGTCCACCCACCACTTTAATCATATTTTAGATCTTGTTCTGACTTATGGTATGGAAATAGAAGACTTAACAGTATTCCCTGAAAACTCCCTTTTGTCTGATCATTTTTTAATAACATTTCCATTTACCCTGATGGACTACCCTGCAGTGGGGAATAAGTTTCATTACACTAGAAGTCTTTCAGAAAGCGCTGTAACTAGGTTTAAGGATATGATTCCTTCTTTATGTTCTCTAATGTCATATACCAACACAGAGCAGAGTAGCTACCTAAACTCTGTAAGGGAGTTAGAGTATCTTGTCAATAGTTTTACATCCTCATTGAAGACAACTTTGGATGCTGTAGCTCCTCTGAAAAAGAGAGCTTTAAATCAGAAGTGTCTGACTCCGTGGTATAACTCACAAACTCGTAGCTTAAAGCAGATAACCCGTAAGTTGGAGAGGAAATGGCGTCTCACTAATTTAGAAGATCTTCACTTAGCCTGGAAAAAGAGTTTGTTGCTCTATAAGAAAGCCCTTCGTGAAGCTAGGACATCTTTCTACTCATCACTAATTGAAGAAAATAAGAACAACCCCAGGTTTCTTTTCAGCACTGTAGCCAGGCTGACAAAGAGTCAGAGCTCTATTGAGCTGAGTATTCCATTAACTTTAACTAGTAATGACTTCATGACTTTCTTTGCTAACAAAATTTTGACTATTAGAGAAAAAATTACTCATAACCATCCCAAAGATGTATCGTTATCTTTGGCTGCTTTCAGTGATGCCGGTATTTGGTTAGACTCTTTCTCTCCGATTGTTCTGTCTGAGTTATTTTCATTAGTTACTTCATCCAAACCATCAACATGCTTATTAGACCCCATTCCTGCCAGGCTGCTCAAGGAAGTCCTACCATTATTTAATGCTTCAATCTTAAATATGATCAATCTATCTTTGTTAGTTGGTTATGTACCACAGGCCTTTAAGGTGGCAGTAATTAAACCATTACTTAAAAAGCCATCACTTGACCCAGCTATCTTAGCTAATTATAGGCCAATCTCCAACCTTCCTTTTCTCTCAAAGATTCTTGAGAGGGTAGTTGTAAAACAGCTAACTGATCACCTGCAGAGGAATGGTCTATTTGAAGAGTTTCAGTCAGGTTTTAGAATTCATCATAGTACAGAAACAGCATTAGTGAAGGTTACAAATGATCTTCTTATGGCTTCGGACAGTGGACTTATCTCTGTGCTTGTTCTGTTGGACCTCAGTGCTGCTTTTGATACTGTTGACCATAAAATTTTATTACAGAGATTAGAGCATGTCATAGGTATTAAAGGCATTGCGCTGCGGTGGTTTGAATCATATTTGTCTAATAGATTACAGTTTGTTCATGTAAATGGGGAATCTTCTTCACAGACTAAAGTTAATTATGGAGTTCCACAAGGTTCTGTGCTAGGACCAATTTTATTCACTTTATACATGCTTCCCTTGGGCAGTATTATTAGACGGTATTGCTTAAATTTTCATTGTTACGCAGATGATACCCAGCTTTATCTATCCATGAAGCCAGAGGATACACACCAATTAGCTAAACTGCAGGATTGTCTTACAGACATAAAGACATGGATGACCTCTAATTTCCTGCTTTTAAACTCAGATAAAACTGAAGTTATTGTACTTGGCCCCACAGTCTTAGAAGCATGGTGTCTAACCAGATCGTTACTCTGGATGGCATTTCCCTGATCTCTAGTAATACTGTGAGAAATCTTGGAGTTATTTTTGATCAGGATATGTCATTCAAAGCGCATATTAAACAAATATGTAGGACTGCCTTTTTGCATTTACGCAATATCTCTAAAATCAGAAAGGTCTTGTCTCAGAGTGATGCTGAAAAATTAATTCATGCATTTATTTCCTCTAGGCTGGACTATTGTAATTCATTATTATCAGGTTGTCCTAAAAGTTCCCTAAAAAGCCTTCAGTTGGTTCAGAATGCTGCAGCTAGAGTACTGACGGGGACTAGCAGGAGAGAGCATATCTCACCCGTGTTGGCCTCCCTTCATTGGCTTCCTGTTAATGCTAGAATAGAATTAAAATTCTTCTTCTTACTTATAAGGTTTTGAATAATCAGGTCCCATCTTATCTTAGGGACCTCGTAGTACCATATTACCCCATTAGAGCGCTTCGCTCTCAGACTGCGGGCTTACTTGTAGTTCCTAGGGTTTGTAAGAGTAGAATGGGAGGCAGAGCCTTCAGCTTTCAGGCTCCTCTCCTGTGGAACCAGCTCCCAATTCAGATCAGGGAGACAGATACCCTCTCTACTTTTAAGATTAGGCTTAAAACTTTCCTTTTCGCTAAGGCTTATAGTTAGGGCTGGATCGGGTGACCCTGGACCATCCCTTGGTTATGTTGCTTTAGACGTAGACTGTGGGGGGTTCCCATGATGCACTGTTTCTTTCTCTTTTTGCTCCGTATGCATCACTCTGCATTTAATCATTAGTGATCGATCTCTTTTTCCTGGTTCTTTCCCTCAGCCCCAACCAGTCTCAGCAGAAGACTGCCCCTCCCTGAGCCTGGTTCTGCTGGAGGTTTCTTCCTGTTAAAAGGGAGTTTTTCCTTCCCACTGTGGCCAAGTGCTTGCTCATAGGGGGTCGTTTTGACCGTTGGGGTTTTTCATAATTATTGTATGGCCTTGCCTTGCAATGTGGAGCGCCTTGGGGCAACTGTTTGTTGTGATTTGGCGCTATATAAGAAAAAAGTTGATTGATTGATTGAAGTATTATGGCTGCTAGTTTATTTACCTCACTGAAAGCCAATTTTGCTGGGTTGTTGTTACTGACCACCAAATGCTAATTGTGAATATTTAGATACAATTTGTGAAATGTTACCTATACTGCTGTGGGTCAGGATATGTACTTTATGGGTGATTTCAACATTGACTGGTTTCCCAAAATTTGCCATTTAAGAAATAAGTTGTTTACTGTTACTGCTGCATGTGGATTTACTCAGGTCATTAATACGTAAACCCACAAGAATACATGTTAAGAATGATGTTAACAGAGTATCAACATGTATTGATCATATTTTTACCAATTCTCCTGAGCGGTGTAGTAAAGCATTTTCTGTTCCCATTGGCTGTAGTGATCATAACCTGATCATAATTGTATTAGCCACAATGGTAGGTGGACCTGGACACACAGTAGTATTTAAGAGGTCATATAAAATGTTTAATGATGTGAAATTTGTTGATGATGTTCTAGCTATCTGTTGGTCTGAGGTGTTATCTATTCATAACCCTGAAATTGCACTTGCAAGATTTAATAGTTTATTCATGCCTTTAGTGGAAATTCATGCTCCTTTGAGGATGTTTACTGTCAGAAATATTGTCACACCCTGGTTAGATGATGAAATTAAAGATTCTATTAAAATGAAAGATCAGATTAAAAAAAAAACGGCAATTATAACAGGAAATAAATCTGACTGGGATCTTTATCGTAAATTGAGGAACTCTGTCACTAATCTTAATAGAAAGAAAAAGAAAATGTTTTTGAGGATCGAGTTCTGAAAGCAGGAACTGATAACAAAAAGATATGGAATGTTTTAAATCAAATGACTGGTAAGAAAAATAGAATTAAGTCATCCTTTCTTGAGCTAAATAATACATTCATAACAAAGCCAGTAGATATTGCTAGTCATATTGAAGATTACTTTATAAGCAAACTAGATAAATTGAGAGAAAATATGCCTAATCTGTCTTTTGATAAGAAATAAAATTATGAACAATAAAAACATCAGGTTTAAATTTGAAGAAGTAAGTATAAATAAGGTAAAGGAATATTTAAAATCCTAAAGACAAGCCCCCTGGTGTTGATGGTCTTGAGAGTAGGCTCCTCAGACTAGCAGACGATTGGCTCACTGCTGTTCTTGTTCATATAATAAACCTGTTTTTCTTATAATATGTGTCTGCATGCGTGGAAACAGGCTAAAATTATTCCACTACTGAAAAATAAGAAAATTCCATTCTGCACTTTAAAGAGTCAACCAATAAGTATTCTACCTGTGCTAGGAAAAATCATGGAGTGTGTTTTATATGAGCAAATCAGTAACTTTTTTTTGTCGAATAATTTAATCACAGACTTCCAGCATGCATATAGAAAGAGTCACTCCACTGCCACGGCGTTGATTCAGATATCTGGTGATTGGCTCAGAGAGGTTGATAAGAAGAATATAGTCGGCACTGTGTTTCTTGATTTCTCTGCTGCCTTTGATATCATTGATCATGAGTTGTTATTGGAAAAACTTGCTGGTTATGGTTTTGAGCTATCAGCTCTTACTGTGTTTTACAATGTTTTTTAATGGCAGCTTTTCTGGCACCAGGAGTGTAGTATGTGGTGTGCCACAAGGGAGTTGCCTCAGCCCGCTATTATTTACAATTTTCACGAATGATTTACCAGATACAGTATCTTTGATAAAGTTAGTATAGTAATGTATGCAGATGATTCAAGCATTTATACATCAGCACGCTCACACAATGACTCGGAAGCTGTTTTAAATATGGAATTGCACAAGGTCATTGACTGGGTAACGTCCAATAAGCTGGTGTTAAACATAGTAAAGACTAACTGCATGATTATTGGTTCCATCTGTGTTATTTTGAAAAATCCCATATTAAACATAAAATTAATAATATGAGAATAAATCAAGTACATGAGACTAAGCTGCTGGGTGGAATGGTAGACTCAAAATTATCATGGAAAAAACATATAAATTATATTTCTGTAAAAATGGGCAGGGGTTTATTGATTATGAGAAGACATGCAAGGTTTTTAAGTTGTTCAACTTTGAATCATGCTATTAATGCATTATTATTAGTATACCTGGATTACTGCCCAACAGTTTGGTTAAATGCATCTACGGAAATGATAAATAAATTACAGATTATTCAAAATATGGCTGGTCGTATAGCACTCAACCGCAGTTATAGGACAAATATTATTACAATGCTTAAAAATTTGAAATGGATGTTAGTTAAAGATAGACTTTTATATTCATTGATCATTTTTACCAGAAAGATTATTGTCATGAAGTTACTGTGTATTTTCTTTAGGAATATCTCTTTCAGTTAGGAAATCATGCATACATAACCAGACATGCTGTGGTGGGAAGCTTTACACTACCTGTAGCCAGGACTAATGCCATAAAGAACATTGTCATATTTAGGGGTATGAAGGAATGAAATTCATTACCGGAATACATCAGACTCATCTCAAATGAATGTTCTTTTAAGGTACTTCTAAAACAACATTTATGGACATAATAAGCAATCTGGGTTTAATTTTTTGATCATTTATAGATGTTTTTTTTTTTCGTATATATGAATTGACAAGATGTGAAGATTAATTTGATTGGAACTTGATTGTTTTTGTTTTATGTTTTTTCACCTTTTTTATTATTTCTCCTTTTATATATTTTTGAATAGATTTCTGATTTGTGTATATTGTGTTTGTTGATTTGTGTGGACCCCAGGAAGAATAGCTGCAGCTCAGCTGTAGCTAATGGGGATCCAAATAAATAAACAACAAACAGTTTGAAAACTGTGAGGCATGACCCCCCCACCCCCACCCCAGGGAGCACCAGAGTTCTTCTTGGGGGGGGGGCTCAAAAAATAATTGTAAACACTGCTAACCAACAAAAGAAGAAGGGGAAAAAAGGAAAATAAAGCATTGTTAGCTAACATGCAAGGAGCAAAAATGATAAATGTTTAGTGGGTAAATCTACAACCCCAATTCCAATAAAGTTGGGAAGTTGTGTAAAATGTAAATCAAAACAGAATACAATGATTTTCAAATCCTCTTCAACCTATATTCAATTGAATACACCACAAAGACAAAGTTTTTTAATGTTCAGACTAATAAACATTATTGTTTTTGTGCAAATATTTGCTCATTTTGAAATGGCTGCCTGCAACACATTTCAAAAAAGCTGGGGCAGTGGTATGTTTGCCACTGTCCACTGGACACTAATTGCTGAGGCTTTGTAGGTGGAATTCTTTCCCATTCTTGCTTGATGTACGACTTCAGTTGTTCAACAGTTCGGAGTCTCCGTTGTCTTATTTTGCGCTTCATAATGCACCACACATTTTCAATGGGTGACAGATCTGGACTGCAGGCAGGCCAGTCTAGAACCTGCATTCTTTTACTACGAAGCCACACTGTTGTAACACATGCAGAATGTGGCTTGGCATTTTCTTGCTGAAATAAGCAGGGACGTCCCTGAAAAAGATGTGGCTTGGATGGCAGCATGTGTTGCACCAACACCTGGATGTACCTTTCAGCATTGATGGTACCATCACAGATGTGTAAGTTGCCCATGTTATGGGCACTAACACACCCCCATACCATCACAGATGCTGGCTTTTGAACTTTGCACTGGTAACAATCTGGATGGTCTTTTTCCTCTTTTGTCTGTAGGACACAACGTTCATGATTTCCAACACAATTTGAAATGTGGACTCATCAGACCACAGCACACTTTTCCACTTTGCGTCTGTCCATTTCAAAGGAGCTCGGGGCCAGAGAAGGCTGCGGTGTTTCTGGATGTTGTTGATGTATGGCTTTAACTTTGCATGATAGAGTTTTAACTTGCACTTGTAGATGTAGCAACAAAATGTGTTAACTGACAATGCTTTTCTGAAGTGTTCCTGAGCCCACGCGGTAAGATCGTTTACACAATGATGTCAGTTTTTAATGCAGTGCTGCCTGAGGGATCGAAGGTTACGGGCATTCAATGTTGGTTTTCGGCCTTGCTGCCTACGTGCAGAACGTTCTCCAGATTCTCTGAATCTTCTGATTATATTATGGACTAAAGACGGAATCCCTAAATTCCTTGCAATTGAACGCTGAGAAACATTGTTCTTAAACTGTTGGACTATTTTTTCACACAGTTGTTTACAAAGTGGTGATCCTCGCCCCATCTTTGCTTGTGAGAGGCTGAGCATTTTGGGGATGCTCCTTTTATACCCAATCATGACACTCACAATTAGTGTCCTCAGTTCCCAAAAGCTTATTGAGTGTTGTTAGAAGGAAAGGTGATCTAACACAGTGGTAAACATACCACTGTCCCAGCGTTTTTGAAACATGTTGCAGGCATCCATTTCAAAATGAGCAAATATTTGCACAAAAACAATAAAGTTTTATCAGTTTGAACATTAAATTTCTTGTCTTTGTGGTGTATTCAATTGAATATAGGTTGAAGAGGATTTGCAAATCATTGTATTCTGTTTTTAATTTACATTTTACACAATGTCCCATATTCATTGGAATTGGGGTTGTATAAAGGTTTAATTAATATTATTTATGTTAAAATGTGTTTGTTATGTCAAAGAAGTTTAAAAACACACAGAGATGTTTAAATGTTAAAAAATGATGTTTAAAATATGACAAAAGGTAAAAACAGAAGAATAGAATTTTTTAAAACACATTTAAAATGTTTAAAAAGGGTGCAAAATGTGTGAAAGAATAGAAACTTTACAAATGTTTAAAATGTTTGCAGAGGCTGTAAAATGTGTAAATGTATAGACAGTTCCTTAAAAACACATAAATATATTTAAAATGTGTTTGAATGTGTAAAAGAATAAAAAGAAACACATGAAGATGTTGAAATTGTGTGTATGTCTTTTGTGGGGGTGGGGCACATATTAATTTGTTCTCTGAAGGGGGGGGCTCACTCTCCCACATTTTGAAAACCCTTGAACTACAGGATTCCAGTGGTTCAGTCTCATACTGTATGTCAACCAAAATTAAAGGCATTTTAATTAAAAAATTACAATAAAAACAGATATGAATAAAGTGTTTATCAATGAATGTATTAACCTAGAAATAAACTAAGTAAATTACAAAGTAATTCATTATTTTTATTGAGAAATAAATGTGGAAATATAAAGGGAATTGTTGAGCTACACAAAAAGGTATTTGGTTTTTCAGATGATCTTTATTTTGACCTTGATCTTTGACCTTTAAATAAACTACTCCAAAATCTAATCAACTGCAGAAATACCCACCAAGTTTAAAGGAAATCCCTACAGATGTCTTTGAGCTATCTTGACTGCACACACACGCGCACACACACACACACACACAAACACACACACACACCAATGAAAACATAGGGCATGTTTTTTCCAACTCAGTCTTAAGCCAAGATCATGATGACATCACGAAAAGCCCCTCAGAATTCAAGAATTTTTCAAGGAGAGAGAGGGAAAATATAATTTAAGGGGCTTGTATCATTTTAAAATTGCTGGCGCTCGGACGACCAGGAAAGCTTTCTGTTTCTACTTTCGGCCCAAAAATATGGAATAATCTGGCAAAGGAACTCAAGCGATGTCCAAATGTCAATCAGTTTAAACGCCAATATAAGGAGCTGATGTTTTTTGAATATGTGAAAATTGACTGAATTCTCTGAAAATACTATTCATGTTTGAAGGACTATATAGCTTTTAGTTAAAGTATGGACAATTATATTATTGATTTTGTATTATTTTATATATATATTGATTATGCGATGTATGCCCATGATGAGGAATTTGAGTTTATTGATGATTTAAGATGCCTGTGTTTGCTGTTCTGCTCACTTTGTTTGTTTTGTTGGTTTTGTTGTGATAAATAAAAGTTGCTGAGATAAAAGGGGTAGGTGTATATAAGCTTTGCTTCGACCTACACACCCTTTTGGTTGCATGGGTTGACTGACTGAGAAATCAGTTTTATTGATGTTTTATTTTTGTTTTGTTTTGTTGCAAAGTTCTTTTCCCTCAAACGAATAAACTTGAAACTTGAAGTGATTACATGTGTTTAGTTCCTGATGGTGTCATGAAAAAAACACAAAACAAAACATGAGACTGGGCTGGCTTTTCCACAAGGACTATCTTTGTCTGAATGACTAAATGAATGTGTTCACAAGTTGGAGAGTAGCTTCGTTTTGATTTTTTGAGTGCTTCCTGGTCTGTTTCCCTCAGAGTAACAAACAGACACACAGTTGAGCCACTTGTAGCCACAGACAGACACAGACATCGCAGGACCATGTGACCTTCTCTGTCTTCTAGGACTGGCTGTGACTGAGGGATAGTCTATTAATATTTCAGCAACATTCTATCACTGAGATATTAATAGAAACATAAGAAAACAAGCTGATTTGGTTTGTGCCAGTGTGTCCTTGGACCCCAGACTCCAACACGGACTTAATGTAATCTTCCTTTCGAACAGTCCTTCTCAAATAGTGGTGTGATGGCAGGGGGGCGCGTGTGACCATGGGGAACATGCTTTTTTCCCCATACTAGAAAAAAGTGTAATTGCACATCCACTACAGTAGGTGGCAGTGCCGCTCTCAATGTCAGAGTGTGCGCAGGGAGTATTGAGGACTTTAGCATAATGGTGTTAGGTGTCGGACGCGGTCGAAGCACCAACCCAGCGTTTGACAGGACCCAGCATAAAATAAGCAGAGCACGGTTCAAAAGATAACAGAATTTAATAATCATAGTGAGTTTAGTGATAAACAACCAAAAATGTCCGCGGTCTGGTGAGGTGAAAACACGGCGCGCTCTCAGCAGCGCAAACGGTCTGGAGCCACAGCAGTTCGGACCCAGGGACCCCGCCGACACCCCCCAGGTGGCCGCGACAAACCGAGTCTGTGAAGAAAGAAAACATGAGGTGAGTCCAACACTCTCCACCCAGAGAGACACAACTCAAAAGGTGCACACAATCAGCAAACACTTCCTGGCTTAAATATATATCAGCTTCTCACCCTGCAGGCACGGAACAACTCAGTTCAAATCTCCACTGCAGTAGAAGCTGATTAGACAATTAGCATAATGTGACAGCTCACTAACACAAGGTGTGAGGGACACCTAATCCACTGTCATTACTTCATAAAAGTCACCAAAACCAAATTACCTCAGGAAGTGTGCTGAAGAGCGTGAGACCTCACCCAATCCTCCTTCACAGACTGTGGCGTCAAACCTGGAGCGGTCTCTGTGTCCGTAATGGTGAGATTGTTCTCCTGATGTCGATCTCACGTCTGCTCACAAGGTCGAGTCTCTGGCAATCACACACTGTGCATTCAAGGTTTAAATGCAGCAATCTCTGATTATGACAAAATACACCACAGCTGTGAGTCCTGATGACCTGCATGTGAAAACAAGCCTCAGGTGTTCAGGGTGAGGTCCTAATGCTCAGCCACTCAGTCCTGAATGGATACCACCTGGTGGGAGAAACAGAAAACAAAAACCAAGCAGCACATAACAAGTGGAATGCAGCTCTATGTAGGGTTTTTTTCGACGAGGAAAGACCGGTGTGTCTTAAAATGTTGGCAGCGGACAGCATAAAGACAAATAAATTAAGGCATCACTTAAAGACATTGCACCCCAATCACGAGTTTTTTCAGCGTAAACATGCCGAACATTGCCAGCAATATGCTGAATGTTGCTTCAGTAAACCAGCGAGTACCGTTAGCATCATAGCAGAGGAGCTGAGCAGCAGGAGACATGGTGTCTTGTCATGCTGGATGACGCAAATGCTGCAAAAACAAAAACTAATAAAAAAAAACAATAAAAAAAAAAAATCACAAAAAAATCAGCACAAATTGTTTTCATTTTTGTTTTGTCTGTTAAAGTGTTTCATATATTGTGCTCCTGAGTAAGTGTTCTGGTCAATTTGAATTTATTATTATTTATTTATTCTGTCAAATTTTGTTTTTCAGTATCAAAGGGCAGTCGGTCAAAAATGTTTGATTCATTTTGTTTATTTCAAGCAAAGTTATGCAATTTTTTTCTGTTACAGACTAAAAACAATGTTAATAAAGTTATTATTTGCTGTAAGTTGATGTAAAGTTCTTTCTTTTTTGTTTTCTTTAATGTTAATAAGGATACAATGTTATGCAGACGTGTACTTATAACAATTTTATGGTCAAATGATATGATTTATAATCACGGCGGAGAGTGGGGGGGTGCAAAATGTTTTCTTCTTCCTGGGGGAAGAAAATAACTGAGAAGCACTGCTTTAGAATTGTTGTGGCTGGCGTGCCTGGCTGGCTTTTGTGTGTCTTTTGTTTTTCCTCCCAGGTGGTGCGCATTTGGGACTGAGTGGCTGTGTAGCTGAGTTTATCAGGACCTCACCCTGATCACCTGAGGCTGATCACGTGCAGCTCGTCAGGACTCACAGCTGTGGTGCATCTACATGGATTGGAACATGGTAGCATTTAAGTCTGGAGTACACAGTGTGTATTTGCCAGAGACTCGACCTTGTGACCAGACGGGTGAGATCGTCGTCTCGAGAGCCATCTCATCATCAGTGGATGCAGAGAACGTCCAGGTTTGATGCATGGTCTGTGAAGTGGAGGGGGTGAGGTCTCACGCTTGTCAGCACACTTCCTGAGGTACGTTAGATTTTGTGACTAACATTTATACAGTCAGTAAATGTGGTGTCCCTCACACCTTATTATATTGAGCTGTATGTAGTCGTTTAATCAGCTCCCACTGCAGTGGAGTTTTGTGAACAGGGTGTTCTATGCCTGCAGGGTGGGAAGCTGATTAGTAATTAAGCCAGGAAGTGTTTGCTGTTTGTACACCTTTGAGCGGTCCCTCTGTGTGTAGAGTGTGGACTCACATGATGATTTCTTCTTTCACAGACTCGGTTTGTCGCGGCCACCTGGGGGGGTGTCGCCGGGGTCCTTGGGTCCGAACTGGTTCTGGCTCCGGACCGTTTTGTGCTGCTGGGAGCACACCGCAAATCCGCCACGCCAGACCGCGCACTTATTTGTTTGTATTTTTTCACATCACTGTTATGTTTATTAAACCCTGTTATCCTTTGTACCGTGCTCTGCTTATTTTATACTGGGTCCTTCAAACGCTGGTCGGTTCTCCGGGCTGCGTCCGACACATAACAAGAATGGCCCCTACACCATTTCTCCTCCCATCCACACTACCTCACTTTCACTGTCATACTAAATTTCCTCATCTCCCGCTGATTAAGACATGCTGTCCACCTTTGCCAAACAAAGCCAAATTTCCATCAGTCCCCTGTTGGACAACAGCACTGGTGGTGGTCATTCTGAAATTCAGTTTGTGATCTGCATGTTTGGTTTGGCCAAATTTACACCGGATGCCCTTCCTTGTGCAATCCTACTCATTTATCTCAGCTTGTGCGCCAAATGTAGCCGAGCTGGTGTTACACTGCTGTACAGTTGAGTAATAATACTGTTATTCAGTCTTGCTATTTGTCTTTCAGCTGCACCCCCTTTGTTCAGTGGATCCAGCACAGATCCGCATTGGAATCTGGCAGACGGTTTTTGTCTGATGCACTGACGCAACTCCAGTTGTACCTGCAGAAACACACAGAGCGCATTGTCTTCCTAAGAGGTTTTCCATACAAGTACTAATCAGGATCTAGGCTGCTCAGCTCCTGAGATCTGATGGGATCAGGCATGCACAGAGCAGATTAGCTGCAATATTGAGATATTCACTGGACCAGAGAGTCATAAATACAGTGTGTTATTTTATTTATTTTTAGCTTTGCCTCACTTAGTCATAGGGATATGAGGTCATAAAGCATGAAGAGGTCAAAAAGCACAAACCACCCGACTTGCAGAACAGATAATCATCATCATTTCTTCCTGTCAAGTACCAGAATGATTCTAAAATTTATCCAATCCTCCTCTTTGTGAGGTCAGACAAAATTGTTCTTCCTCTCAATCATTTTTATATTTACCCAATGCTCTCTGCACCTCATTACTCCAAATACAAAAACATCCCAGAATAATTCACATGTACCGGGAAGACGGCATCCTGATGAAAGAATGCACACATGAGGAGAGGGCCAACAAAGGCATCCCTCTTTCTTCTACATTCATTTCCTGTATAATCACTCAAATCCTCAACAGCATTTGGAAGGCAGTCCTCGTCAGAGCAGTGTTTACTTTGCACACAATCTGGAAAGTCTGGTGAGAAGAGAAGAGGCAGCAGAATATTGAAGGCTCCGCTCGGTATTCACTCCCCACGTCAGCCTTTGGAGGCATGTGATTAATTTATGGCTGCATAAGTCCTACACAAGCTCATGATAAATGAGAATGTGTGGTGTGAGTCCATAATCAATAACATGTATTTTTTTTTTTTACCTTTAACTTACCAGGTTTGTCCCATTGAGATGAAGACCTCTTTTACAAGGGAGACCTGGGCAATTACAAAGTTTCCAATTCACCTAACCTACATGTCTTTGGATATAGTGCATCCACAAAGTATTCACAGCGCTTCAGTTTTTCCAAATTGTGTTATGTTACAGCCTTATTCCAAAATGGTTGAAATTCATTTTTTTTTCCTAAAAATTCTACACACAATACCCCATAATGACAAATAAAAAAACTAAGAAATCATATGTATATAAGTATTCACAGCCTTTGCCTTGAAGCTCAAAATTGAGATCAGGTGCACCCGTTTTTCCCCCTGTCTGCATATATAGTAATGGTAAATGCCACACTGGCAGAACCATTTATATACATAAATAATTTATTTATGTATATAAATTTAATTTACATACATTTATATAATAAATTGCAAGTTGTTCTCGCAAGACAGATAGTATGTAGATCATGAGTGAACATGGTGTGCATGTGTGACCCCCATCGGCCCTTCCCGATCAGCCTACAACATCCTACTCAAAGCCAACAGATACCAACTATCAGGAAGGGCCAACCACCAAAATAACACAAAGACAGACAAGAACAAAAGACAGGTGGCAACAGCAACAACCGTGAAGAAAAGTAAGACACCAAGGAGACGGGACCCCAACAATACAACATACGAGGACAAACGTGTAAAATCGTAGCTGCATCCAACACCTCGTACACGTAGCAACAAATATTTGCAAACACCAGTGGCTGAAAGACAGAGTGTGCGCTGTACAAACCCATTGAACACTCTTGTGGCAGGTGTCGGCCAGATTCCAGGTGATTGTGCACGCACATCTAACACCACTCGCGTGAGACTTAGAAAAAATGTGTGGCCATTCATACTATCAGCACGACAACAGTCTGCAGGCAGTCACTGTTGGGCTGGATGTGAAATTTGTCCACAAGTGTGGCTTAGCAAATAGACACAATGAGTTGGTGTGTGTGCTAAACTGACAGGAGGTGTGCTCTAAACTGACAGGAGGTGTGGCCACCAAAGAAGCAGCTGTGGAGATCTGTGGATCTGGACATCACGACTGGACAACACGTACTGTGTTTGGACAGACAAGGACTAACAACTGCCCACTGTGACACGTGTGTGTCTGCTTGCTGTCCTTACGGTGAACATAAATAAAAACATACATCGCTGTGGCCTGCGACGGTAGCACGCAAGTTTCAGGCTGGCAATTAGTAAAGTGCAGGTACCACCTGTGGGTGGTATGTATTTTTTTTCCATAACAGCGGCACGATGTGGTTCCACATGTACCACCTGGTTTTTATTTTTTTCCACAACAGCAGCATGACGTGGTTCCACACATACCAGCTGGTTTTTATTTTTATTTATTCCACATCAGCAATGCGATGTCACGTGCACGAACAGTCGCACTGGGATCGTGTACACCTGCCAGTCGACGGGATGTTTCGTGGTTCGCTCATACGAGCTGTTTTGCCGTGAATTACCCTGAGTTGTACTTATTCGCACTATGTGTGAAGGGGCCCTAACTAGTAATTAGGATGGGTCAAATGCAGAGGATAAATTTATTTATGTATATGTACAATGACAATAAAGGTTCTTCTACTTCTTTTTCTCCTTCTACTTCTACTTATGTACATGTGATTCCTAGTTTTTTAATGTTTTTCATGTTGTGAGGGAAAAATTTATTTCCTCAATTTTGGAATAAGGCTCTAACATAAAATGTGGAAAAAGTGAAGTGCTGTGAATACTTTTTGGATACACCGTAATTTAACGTACACATTTGTCTTGGAAGGTTGGAATCATGTTCCACACAAACTCACATTTTCAGTTATGTAGCATTCCTGTGTGCATAAGATCACAAATAGAAAACAGATATTTTGTTTTATTCTTGAATTTCTCCTGTCGTTTTGTTAGTAAGACTGCTTTTAAGCCATACAACATAACTGGTCTCACTACTACTTTTGTCACAAATTACTCCTGCCAACTTCTGCAACCTACATTAGTCTACCTGCACTCTCTTCTTTACCTCTCTACCACACTCTCCATTACTTTGGATAGTTTACTCTAAGTATTTAAATTCATCTCCCTTCACCACCTCTACTCCTTGTAACTTCACAGTTTCACCGGACTCCATTTAGCTTCTTCTGATTTTCATTTCCATGCTTTCCAGAGCATATCTCCACCTCTCCAGACTATTCTTAAATGTGCCAGAGCTGATCCTTGATCTAATCCCATCATCACCTTAAATGCTGTCACTGCTACTGATCATCTCACCACTCTCATAATGTCCTTGTACATATCCTGTATCACCATCATGTACTTCTGCCCCTTCAGATTCCTTATACAAAACCACAACTCTTCTCTGGACACCGTGTCATAAAGTTTCTCTAAACCCACAAACATAAACTGTAACTCTTTGTCCTTCTCTATACTCCATCAACACTTTCAGTGCAAACACGTCATCTGTAGTGCTCTTTCTAAACATGAAATCCTATTGCTGCTAGCAGATCTTCATCTCTTTTCTAAGCTGAGCTTCCATTATTCTTTCCCATACCTTCATGCCATGTCTGATCAATTTTATGCCTCTGTAGTTACTGCAGCTCTGCACATCACGCTTGTTCTGAAAAATCAGAACCAGTACACTTCCTCTATACTACTCCAGGCATACTTTCACTTTTCAAGATTATATTAAGCTATCTTGTTAAAGAATCCACTGCCGTCTCTCCTAAACATTGCCATGCCTCCAAATGTTTGTCATCTGGACCAGCTGTCTTTCCACTCTTCATCCTCTTCACTTCATCATTACTCATCTATTGCACTTTCTGAATTCTTCTCTGTCATTTTTTCAACATCTCCATTCTACCACCAAGTCTCTTTGTCTTCGTTCCTCTATCCATATGTCACACTTAGTACATTCTTAGACGTCTCCCTCACCAAATTTGCAGTCCTTTTCCAGTTGTCCAAAATGACTTTGCCTCCATTCCGTACCTTTCTCACCTCCTCCCTGAATTTCTTGACAGTCTTCCTCCTTCACCTTCCACCGTCTGATCCTTGGTGCAGCTTTCACTCTCTTCCTCTTCTTCATCCAGCACAATCTGACAAACCACCATGTTGTCCAGCTCCTCTCCCCCGCAGAGAGTAGCTACCTTATAGTCTCCAGTTTCTTGAAAACCATTACTCCTCCCATCCAAACCATGATACAACAATTTGAACACACCTCCGATATTACTGGGCTTCTGTCCCTTCCTGTTTGTCTCTTGAATACAAATCTTTCTTCTCTCCATCATATCAGTCCACTCTGTCACTTTACCGGTCATACTGCCAAGATTCAAAGTCCCGACTCTCACTGCTGCACTTCTAATTTTCCTTCTCTCCTGCTGTCTTCTATTCATCCTAATGCCTCTTCTTCTTCTTCGTACAACCATAACCAAATTTCTGCCTGCACCCTGTTGGGACTGTTATCCTGACATTTATTAGTCAAATAATGTGATTAGTCATTTAAATACTGAATTATAATACTGAAATATTATGGTTAAATACATTTAAATAATAAAGTAATAAAAGTAAAGTAATTAATAAATAATTATTAATAATTTATCAATTAATTACTTAATTATCAATTAATTACTTATTAATTAAAATGATTAAATAATAAAATTTCATTAAATACCATGATCAATAATGAAATGTTATGATTAAAACTAATTTCTGTAGGCTTCTCCAGCAAGCACACTACCAGTCAAAGGTTTGGACACATTTTCCCATTCAATTAAATGAGAAAGTGTGTTCAAACCTTTGACTGGTGAGTATATTATTATAGGTATTTATGACTAGACATATACAGCAGCTGGTTTAATTAACTGCTATAGTTTTTTTTTTTCTTACCTTTATACCACCAGCTGATCACAAAGCCTGTCCATAAAGAAAACAAGTAGATTGAAGCTTATAGTAGAAATCAATATGAGAGTCATTTGATAGTGTGTTATATGTAGTGTCCGCTACCCTGGATTTTCGGGCTCCCCTCCTGCCAAATCTTACTTTAACCCATGCTCACACATACTCAAAACCAGCAAAACATAAGCGGGAACTGGATCAGGATCTAAATAAATAATCCACATGATTGGTATGAAAATGCCTTTGAAAATCACTTTTTATCAAGTTAACACAAAGTCATGTTTGAAGAAGAAATTATATTTTACAGTGCATTATAAAACATATGTTAAAAGTGGTTCTCTTGCCCAACAGAACACAATTTTTATAACCATTTCATCTGAATTGATTTCTCTGAGCTCACTTGCTGCTGATCTTAATTCCTTTGATTCTGGTTCTTTGTTCTGTCATTTATTATCCTGCTTCCTTTGATTTTGTAATGAGGATTACTAATTAGATAAGCAATCAGGATCAAAGCTCAAAATTGTACTATGATACTGATCACAAGTCAAAGGTCATTTATCCGTTCATCTGATTCCTGCCTTTGATTTTTGACAAAAACAAACAGGAATGAAAATACAACCTCCTTATTGAGGTTCAAAGTTCAGCCATTCAGGTCAAAGGCTCTAAAGTTAACCTTTAATGTCAACACCGGTTATTAGTGAACAGGTTCAAATGTAAGCAATCAAGATCAAAACTCAGTGGTTAGTGCTAAAGGCCAGCAATTAGAATTCAAAGATCAGCGTCAAAGATCAGTGATCAGGGTTACGGGTCAACAATCAGGAACTACTAATGTTAGAAAAGAGATCAAAGGAATAGCCTTCTCACAACAACAAAGAAAGAGATAAAAGGAAAATGTTAACAGGGATATAAAAAGAGGACTACTAGACCTTGTGTACGTGTACTTTGTGAATGGCCTTCTAGTTTTTATATGTCTAATCATTTATTTTGAACTGTTACTCCATGTTGCTTTTTAAAGGAGGATGCCTTTCATTCTCACTATTTCTCAGCAAAGTCAAAGCTCTGGCACTTCCCTGCCTCACTGCTCAGTGCATGCCACACTTAACCTGCACTGTGTTGTACACACCCTGAGGCATGCTGTCAAAAAACCTTGCCTGATGACAACCTGACAACTCCATCCATCTTATTTACCCACTGGACAGTGCAGATCTGCTGTGGCAATCAATAACGCTCACAATTAGTTTCCCTCCTGAGGTACAGGAAGGGGGAGGTACACGAGGGGGCTGGGTATGAGGTTGGCCTGCGGTCCCCATCACAGCTGGACAGAGTGCGCACATGTGGCCGGGGTCCGTTCCAGCCACGTGTTCCAACATTAGCAAACGTCTTCTGGGTAGCGATGACATTTCCTTATGTCCAGCAGGACAGATGTGTGACACAGTCGGTCTGCAGGCATGTGATTGTGCACGGGGTCTCTGTTGCATGTGAGCACTCATGCATTGTTTCCTTATTCACCTTGTCTTGGTGTCCTAGAAAATCTCATCCAAACTGCATCAACGGGCTGACGAGAACTCTCTAAGGAGGGTCTGTATGAAGCCATGAAAACTGATAACTGTCATTAGCCCTCAGGGTGTCTGAAGTTAACCCCTGACCAGCAGGGATTAGCAACACAGCAGTCACAGAGCATCTAAGTCCCAGCATGCCTCAGTGTCATTTGGCTGCCCTTACCAACCAGGCATGACTTTAGAGAATGATTTATACCGGGTTCCCTTAATGTGATTATCTTTTCATGTGATAAAATAGATAAGGCATAATAAAAAGTGGAAAAAAATAGAAGATCAAACATTGACGTTGCACCTGGAAACCTGTTGATATATTCATTTACTGCCATTAAAAATAAAGTTAGACCATCTGGTTTATTACAACTTTACCTATATCCAAACGTGCATACTAGCTTACTATATAGCAGGTGAACAGCAATAAATCACAATCATTGGGTACCCAAATACACAGTAGGTCTTTAGTGGTAGTCAAACCGTATCCGGATGATCTTCTACCTCCATAGTGTGCACATGGGAGTACATTCTACTATTCCATGTTATCTACATTATGCTATTATGCTGTGGGATTGGTAAGTAAAATAATAAAAAAAAACAGACTTTTGCCGTGTACAAACTGGCTTTCTCTTTAAAATGAGCATAGAACTTAGCTCAGTTCAAGTGAAACAGACTTGAATTTGCATCCATCAACAATATTTATAGTTGAATCAATATTTCAATGGTTTCTGCTGAAATAATTTGCCTTTCAGAATCTGTTCAGCCAAGATTCTTTAAACTGAGGGCACGGAGCCACTGCCATCAAATCTGCATAATCATTTGTAAAAGCCACATGAAAACTGTAAATTTCCTCATGTGACTTAGTGAATTTCTAACGCATTATTTGCAGCTGTTATATTGAGAAGCTGTTTGTACAAATGAAACTAAATAAATTCTACATAGAAAACAAAAAATTATTGACTGTAATTGCCTTCAGACCTGCAGTGTTGCAACATCCTGTGGATCTTGACTCAAGTATGACAGAAGACACAGTGACAGTGGCTGCGTCTAAATGTGAACAGACATCTGTAGTTTCCCTGCAGGATGTCAACTGGTGGCTCCATCTGGATGAAAAGTGACTGCCAATGAACAATTTGGCCAAGGATAAGCCCAGTGGACTGTGCGTGAAAGGGGAAAACATGGAACTGGACAGCACTCTTCCCCCTCTTCGCCTGTGGGTAAATACCTATGGCGAGTGTTCCACTGGGCGTGACTGTTGGAGAGGAGGCGGTGATACAAAATTGCATGAACACATGTTAAACAACATGTAACATAACAATTTTTTTCAAGGCGGCTGATGGTGCGCTGAATGGCATCCGGAGTGGTGGCGAAAATATGGCCACAAATCTTGAGCAGCATACATACCACGTGAGGAACAGTGACATGGTGCATGGCACAAATGCGAAAGTAAATCTCACGATTTCCCTCACAAAGCCAATCACAAGCAATCACACCCCAGTGGGATACCACCCACACCAACTGTTTTACAATCTTCAGCAAGGATTAGTTCCCTCTTTTTCCATCAGTCCTGCAACTTCGGCTGTTGCTTTGCCAGATTCAGCTGTTAACTTTGCACCGCACTGCAGCTGCAACTCTGCTTTGACCCTTTGCCAATGGCCTCAGGATGAAACAGCTGGCTTGGTTAAGTCTGGCAGGATGTGCCGCTCACCATGCCTTGCTGTTAACAGTAGGTCTACCGTTGGTTTGGGTGCTTGGCGATTACATTATAATAAATCATCACTTAGAGGTTTCTTGTTTGGAATCTTTGTGAAGTCAGGATGATCTTTTAAAATCAATGTTTTTGCGTTATACCCAAGCGTGTTAAGACCTGTGACCAATAACAGAGCAAATTGTGTTTTAAGATGATATTTGGCACTGATGAAAGTGGCTTTTATTCATGTTTGATCTCAATTACAGGACACTAATGGGAGGCATGTTATTTTTAAATAAAACAATGGAATAGACTGTTTTCTCCTCTCCTAAACTCAAAAAACTGACTCATTGGATTGGATTTCTATCTAATATATGTAGTCCCAACTAAATTAAATTAAATTATCTTGCAAGCACATCTATGCAAGATACTTGAATTAAATTCAATTTAATTTAATTAATATTAGATGGAAATCCTGCACATAATTGCACTGAGGTCATCCAATGAGTCATTTTTTGAGTGTAATATTTCTCTCACAAAAGTGGCAAAAAATGAAACGGATGATAATAATCAGTGATGGTGCAGCAGTTTGCGAATTATGTTGACATTGTGCTTCTTTCAGAAAAGAAGGCGGGCCTGCATGCAGTTGTGGTTGTGGTGATCCAATGGTGCATAGCGGATGGGGATGCCACTCCTTCCAGACGGTGCACTTACAAATTCTATTATTTGGTAGCAAGTGAGTGTGCCAAGCATGCACATCTGTGTCAAGTGTAATTGTGTAGCATCATGCGCGTGTGTGTACCTCTGTGATAGCATATACCCTAGACAGTATTAAAAAAAAAACTTGTAGGGGTGTACTACAAGTCAGTGTCAACATTCAAATGCTTTCTTTAAGTGAGGTGGCTCAAATAAATTAAAAGTAATAATAATTTAAAGTAATAATTTAAAGTTTATTTATTTTAGGTTTATTTGAATAGGGACAAGTATGTTCCATGAGTCATGTTACATACTACAACATTTTAGCAAGCGCTAATTCGCAATGTCCGCAAGATGGGTCTTGCATAAAACAAAACAAAAACATAAACACAATAAAAGACATTACAACACAAAGTTAATGAGTGGTCAGTAATGGTCACACTTCTGACCTCCGATTAAAAAGTCCTGGAGTTTTTTGTTTGAAGAGGACCCTGTTCGTCTCTCCCTTCAGATCAGTGGGCAGAGAGTTCCAGGCTTTAGCAGCCTGCACACCGAAAGCAGACTGACCAAATTATGTTTTCCGTCTTGGTATTTGACAGTTCCTGCTCTGAGCTCCTCTGGTCCTAGACCCCTCAGACCTGAGAGGAACTATACAGTCACTGAGGACCACTGGGGCCTGCTGGTGCACACATTTCAACATTAACTTTAACTGACCATATTTCATAAAATTCTCAAAAGTTAACATTTTTACATTCATAATACTAACACAATGATGTGATCTGATGGGCTTTTTATCCAAGATTTTCACATCTCTGTTGTGGATCATTTGCAAAGGCCTGACTGTAGTGAGTGTGGCCTGTGACCATGAGATGATGCAGTAACTTATGTGGGAAAGAATCATGCATTGCATAAAGGTGCACACAGCAGAGAATGGCAGGTGGTCCCTGATCATTCTAAATGTAAAAAAGTTTGCTTTGACAACTCTGCAGACTTTTTTGATGTGACTCTCAAATTTAAGCTGAGAGTCTAAAACCAGGCCCGGATATTTAATCTCTGGGACCTGTAAAATGTTTTGTCCATTTATCTGTAAATTCAGTTGTTTCGTTATGGACATGTTTCTCGAGGCAAAGCAAACAGATACTGTCTTTTTTACATTTAAAGACAGACAAGCGTTCTGAAACCACACAGCTACCTTTTGCAGATGTTTTGACAATTCCTCTGAAACAGCCTGCACTGTTTTCCCTCTCACAAATCACTGCATTGTCAGCATGCATTTGAAAACCTGCTGTTGGACATGAATCAGGTACATCATTAATGTACAGTGTGAAGAGCAAAGGCCCAAGAATGGAGCCTTGGGGCACTCCTGTATTTGTTTCCAGAATGTTAGATGTCTCATTATTGATCACTACGCATTGCCCTCTCTCTTCTAAATATGATTTGAACCATTGTAGAGTTTTTGTTGAGAAGTTGAGATTGGCCAGTTTTTGAAGCAGAATATTATGGTTTAGCGTAACAAATGCTTTTTTAAAAGGTCCAAAAAAACAGCACCAATCAATTCACCACAATCTATTGCATGTTTCAGTTTTTCCACAAAGAAACAATTTGCCGTTTCTGTGGAGTACAGAGAGCAGAAGCCAAATTGCAATGGATGTGAGATATTATTTGATTCTATAAACTCTGTAAGCTGACAAGACACTGTTTTTTCCAATACCTTTGAGAAAACAGGCAAGATACTTACAGGCCGATAGTTACACGCCTGGTCTGGCAACCCCGACTTTAAGATTGGTATGACTCTTGCCTTTTTCCAAAGTGTGGTTATCAGTTTAAATTCTTAATTCTGGCTTTTTGCTTCAGGCTCTTTGTTTGCAGACACAAAAAAGGATGTAACATGGCAAAAAGGGATCAGTCATGAGCTGCATATTTATCCATCCATTCATTTTCTCTACCCTCTTTCTACAATGAAGAGTCACAGGGGGGCTAGAGCCTATCCTAGCAGTCATAGTGCATGAGGCGAGGTACACCCTGGACAGGACATCAGTCTGTCTCAAGGCCAGTAGGGCCAAAAAGTATTTAGTCAGCCCCTGATTGTACAAGTTCTCCTACTTAGAAAGATGAGAGAGGTCTAATTTTCATCATAGGTACACTTCAACTATGAGAGACAAAATGAGAAAAAAATCCAGGAAATCACATTGTAGGATTTTTAAAGAATTTATTAGTAAATTATGGTGGAAAATAAGTATTTGGTCAATAACAAAAGTTCAACTCAATACTTTGTAACATAATCTTTGTTGGTAATGACAGAGGTCAAAATGCTTCCTGTAAGTCTTCAGCAGGTTTGCACACACTGTAGCTGGTATTTTGGCCTATTCCTCCATGCAGATCTTCTCTAGAGCAGTGATGTTTTGGGGCTGTCGCTGGGCAACATGGACTTTCAACTCCCTCCTCAAATTTTCTATGGGATTGAGGTCTGGCTTGGCCACTCCAGGACCTTGAAATGCTTTTTACGGAGCCACGCCTTCGTTGCCTGAGCGGTGTGTTTGGGATCATTGTCATGCTGGAAGACCCAGCCACATTGCATCTGAACAGTGGACTGTTCAGGGCTGGGCCCTTCCTCCCTCCAGAACGGATGAACAAGGCTGTTGATGGCAGCTAAAGGCGGCCTCTGGGTGTTCTGTCTGATAACTGGACTCTTACAAATCTCGGTCATCGTCTCTCGTCCTGTTGTTGTGTGTGATCGTCTGTCGTCATGAGGCCAGTCATGGTTTGCTCAGCCCTGCTGTTGACCTAAGGCAGGACATACATCTGGAGCTGGTCCCTGGGCGCCTAAAGGCGACTTCTGCTCCTAACTGGCAATTAGGATGGGTTAAATGCAGTAAACACATTTCATTGTGCAGGGAACATGTTCCTTTGTGCATATGACAATAAAAATTTTTTGAATCCTTTGAATCTTCATTGCTCTTACTGAAGGAAGGAGGTTTTGGCTTGAAATCCCATGATACATGTCCCCATTCATTCTTCCCTTAACACGGATCAGTCCTCCTGTCCTTTTTGCAGAAAAACAGCTCCAAAGCATGATGTTCCCACCCCCATGCTTCACAGTAGGTATGGTGTTCTTGGGATGCAACTCAGCATTCGTCTTCCTCCAAACATGACTAGTTGAGTTTTTACTAAAAAGTTGTATTTTGTTTCATCTGACCACATGATATGCTCCCAGTCCTCTTCTGGATCATCCATATGCTCTCTGGCAAACTTCAGATGGGCCTGGACACGTACTGGCTTAAGCAGGGGGACAAACCTGGCACTGCAGGATTTGAATCCCTCTCTGCATAGTGTGTAGCCTTTGTTACTTTGGTCCCAGCTCTCTGCAGGTCATTCATCAGGTCCCTCCATGTAGTTCTGGGATTTTTGCTCTTTGTTTTCATGATCATTTTGACCCCACGAGATGAGATCTTATGTGGAGCCCCAGATTGAGGGAGATTATTGATGGTCTTGTATGTCTTCCATTTTCTTAGAATTGCTCCGACAGTTGATTTAGTCACACCAACCTGCTTGACTATTGTAGATTCACTCTTCCCAGCCTGCTGCACATCTACAATGTTCTTCCTGGTGTCCTTCGACAGCTCTTTGGTCTTGGCCGTGGTTGAGTTTGGAGTCTGACAGTTTGAGGCGTGGATAGGTGTCTTTTATACAGATAACAAGTTCAAACAGGTGCCATTAATACAGGCAATGAGTGGAGGACAAAAGAACTTCTTAAAGAAGAAGTTACAGGTCTGTGAGAGCTAGAAATCTTGCTTGTTTCATTCACACCAACGGCAAATTGTAAAGATTCTAAATCACCTACCCTGCATGTCTTTGGATGTGGGAGGAAGCCAGAACACAGCTGTAAAGATCTCTGCTCCTGGATGTACCAGTTTGAGAACATATTCCATGTTTGGAAGGACAAGAACAACATTCCTCTGTGAGGCCCGTGTCTCTGCCTGCTGTCCTCACATGGAAATATATAAAACATCTTTCGCCTTTGCGCTGGGCTGCAGCTGCTGGACACAGCACACCTCGTCCATGTCTCTTGATTTCAGGCATTTTTTTGCACCAATTACAGGCCAGTGATGACAGCACAGTGGTAAAGTTTCTGTCTGGTAATCAGAGCTTATGAGTTTAAATCCTGTGAGTGACATTTTTAAAAAATTCAACCAGGGTTATTTAACCGTGGGATTTTGTATTTCGCCCCCTTTTATGTATTATTTCTATCAACGCAGTGATATTCACTAATTATACAGCAGGTTTTTATTTCATTTTTCTACACATCAACGGTGTGATGTGGTCAACCCAGTCTCACGACATGTCGTGATTCAGCAGCATGAAATATACATTAATCCATGGGTTTGTGATATTGTCACGAAAATCGCCTCATTTTCGTCACGGCAGAACGGATTCATTCTAGTTCATTCCGTGATGGCTGCATGAAATTAAAAGTGAAGCAGGCGGGTCAGGGGTGGTTATGGTTAGGGTTGGGGGAAGGAGTAGGGTTAGGTCATGGTTAAGGTAAGCGTTGGTGGTAGGAGTAGGGTTAGTAATAGTGAGTTAAAAAAAACCCTGTCATGAAAATTTGAATCATTTCATGATGAGAGGATGAAAAAAAAACATCAGACTGGGCTGGTGCAGTTGTCGCACTGTGTTCCTGCTAGAACAACACCATCACGTGCATGAACTGTCACACCGGGATCGTGCAAGCCTGCCTGCCGGCTCGATGTTTGTGTGGTTTGCTCATGCTGAGTTGTACTTATTCCTACTATGTGTGAAGGGGCCTAATGTTTGTTTAAAAACATAGCTTTTTTTCCTTGGCTTTCGACACCAACAAGGCTTAGTTTGATCATTTTTAAACTGCATTTTATTGGTTCTTTTTTTTTTATCATATTGTGTTTTTAATTTGTATTATGTTTGTAGTGTATGGCACCTTGTGTCAGTGCTTGCTGTTTTAAGGTGCTTTATAAATAAAGATGGTATGGTATTGGTGACTATGTAAACTCAACAAAAATATAAACGCAACACTTTTGGTTTTGCTCCCATTTTGTATGAGATGAACTCAAAGATCTAAAACTTTTTCCACATACACAATATCACCATTTCCCTCAAATATTGTTCACAAACCAGTCTAAATCTGTGATAGTGAGCATTTCTCCTTTGCTGAGATAATCCATCCCACCTCACAGGTGTGCCATATCAAGATGCTGATTAGACACCATGATTAGTGCACAGGTGTGCCTTAGACTGTCCACAATAAAAGGCCACTCTGAAAGGTGCAGTTTTATCACACAGCACAATGCCACAGATGTCGCAAGATTTGAGGGAGCGTGCAATTGGCATGCTGACAGCAGGAATGTCAACCAGAGCTGTTGTTCTGGTATTGAATGTTCATTTCTCTACCATAAGCCGTCTCCAAAGGCGTTTCAGAGAATTTGGCAGTACATCCAACCAGCCTCACAACCGCAGACCATGTGTAACCACACCAGCCCAGGACCTCCACATCCAGCATGTTCACCTCCAAGATCGTCTGAGACCAGCCACTCGGACAGCTGCTGAAACAATCGGTTTGCATAACCAAAGAATTTCTGCACAAACTGTCAGAAACCGTCTCAGGGAAGCTCATCTGCATGCTCGTCGTCCTCATCGGGGTCTCGACCTGACTCCAGTTCGTCGTCGTAACCAACTTGAGTGGGCAAATGCTCACATTCGCTGGCGTTTGGCACGTTGGAGAGGTGTCCTCTTCACGGATGAATCCCGGTTCACACTGTCCAGGGCAGATGGCAGACAGCGTGTGTGGCGTCGTGTGGGTGAGTGGTTTTCTGATGTCAATGTTGTGGATCGAGTGGCCCATGGTGGCGGTGGGGTTGTGGTATGGGCAGGCGTCTGTTATGGACGAAGAACACAGGTGCATTTTATTGATGGCATTTTGAATGCACAGAGATACCGTGACGAGATCCTGAGGCCCACTGTTGTGCCATACATCCAAGAACATCACCTCATGTTGCAGCAGGATAATGCACGGCCCCATGTTGCAAGGATCTGTACACAATTCTTGGAAGCTGAAAATGTCCCAGTTCTTGCATGGCCGGCATACTCAGCGGACATGTCACCCATTGAGCATGTTTGGGATGCTCTGGACCGGCGTATACGACAGCGTGTACCAGTTCCTGCCAATATCCAGCAACTTCGCACAGCCATTGAAGAGGAGTGGACCAACATTCCACAGGCCACAATTGACAACCTGATCAACTCTATGTGAAGGAGATGTGTTGCACTGCATGAGGCAAATGGTGGTCACACCAGATACTGACTGGTATCCCCCCCCCAATAAAACAAAACTGCACCTTTCAGAGTGGCCTTTTATTGTGGGCAGTCTAAGGCACACCTGTGCACTAATCATGGTGTCTAATCAGCATCTTGATATGGCACACCTGTGAGGTGGGATGGATTATCTCAGCAAAGGAGAAGTGCTCACTATCACAGATTTAGACTGGTTTGTGAACAATATTTGAGGGAAATGGTGATATTGTGTATGTGGAAAAAGTTTTAGATCTTTGAGTTCATCCCATACAAAATGGGAGCAAAACCAAAAGTGTTGCGTTTATATTTTTGTTGAGTATAGTTTTGCCAAATTTTCACACAGAGCAGCACAGTGGTTTAGTGGTTAGCACTGTTACCTCACAGCTAGAAGGTTTCAGGTTCACTTCCAACTTGGTGCTTTCTGTGTGGAGTTTGTATGTTCTGCCCAGGTTATGTGAATTTGTAACTGCAATTTGAATAGCTTTGTCCATCTATTGGTGTCTTGGCCATGCAATAAAGTGGTGGCCTGTCCAGGGTGTACCCTACTGACTAATGGATTAGGCTCCAGCTCTACCAGACACAAGATCCCTCAGACCTTGTTGCTTAACAGGGAGAACATGTTGGGATCATGTCCCACCTGGCCCTTTTGGTGTAGAATTTGAATGAAGAATGTTCTGCCCTTGTTTGCGTGGGATCCATACTGTTGCTCTGGCTTCCTCCAAAGACACTGTAGGTTTGAATCAAGAGTGTGAATGTGAATGTGTTTGTCTGTCTATATGTGGCTCTGCGATAGAATGACATCCTGTCTAGGGTGTACTCTCCCTCATGCTCAGAAACCTTTATCATTCAAAAGGTTTGAATTTGATTACATTGTAATCTAATTATTCTGAACTGTAGCCTACATTTGCAGAAAGTGATGGTCTAGTGGTTACAACCGTAGGCATAAGGCCAAAGGAGTTGTGGTTTGAGTCACCTAGGTAGGCCTAGCAAGCTGGCAGTGAACATGGTTAAGAAACACAAGGATTTGTAGAGGCTGCTAGCAGACAGGCCTGGTGGTCAACACGTGTCATGGTGAGCAGTGATGCCGGTAACGCGTTACTTAGTAACGCGTTACTCTAATATAACCCCTTTTTTTAGTAACGAGTAATCTAATGCGTTAATCTTTCCAAATCAGTAATCAGATTAAAATTACTTCTCCAAGTCACTGTGCGTTACTATTATTTTTGCATTGTGGGTCGATAGCAGCATTAAACTTGGTCTGTGGGCAGGAGGTCGGGGTTCAACTGAACTGCCCACTTTAAGCGAGCTGTGAGCTTTTCATCCGCGGTTTTCTGCAGCAGCTACGACTCGTCGTCACCTCTTAAAGCGCGGCGACAACAGCACACCTGCAATGAGCTTTACAAAGACATTTTTATGCTTTTTTCCTCATTTATTTAGAATTCTGAGCTGAGCCGCTCCGTATCTGCTCGCTAAAAACAGCTGATCCGCTGCGATGCATCAACAACACTATTTTCTACTCAAATGCACCTAAACTCTCTTTCTGAGGACCACATGATGTGAAAACACAATTAAACTTTCTTACCTGTAAATCTGGTCAAGTTTTTTGCATAAATAAACATTATCCATTCTTTGTGCTCAAACGCCAAAGCAGGGGCAAACCAGGTGGAATTGGGGTGTGGGGCAAGGATGTCCCCCCCCCCAACACCCCTAGATTAAAGGTCCAGTTTTGAAGCCTTTTTTACTACAGCTACTAATACTACTTATAATAATAATAATTTTGATAAGTAAAATGTTTAGAGAGAATTTAAATGTTAGAAAAATGTTAGCAAGAATTTAATAGTTACATTTATAAACAATGTAGGTTAGAAATTGCAAGTTTTACTCAAGAAAGAGGTCTTTATTTTACTTTTTATAAAACAAGTATTTATTTTCATTGAAGTCAAGAAAGGGTGACTATAAAGTGAGTTTTGGCAAAACAAGCATCGTCATGTTGATGTGGCAGAGGGTTGTTGTTGGCAGCTGGGGAAAGTAACTAAAAAGTAACTAGTAATCTAACTTAGTTACTTTTACAAATGAGTAATCAGTAAAGTAACTAAGTTACTTTTTCAAGGAGTAATCAGTAATTGGATTACTTTTTCAAAGTAACTGTGGCAACACTGATGGTGAGCAGTCTGCTTTTGAAAAATGTGTGGATAAAATGGAGTAATTTGTGCTTTCTTGTGTGTTGATGTGTTTTAAATGATAAAGCACTGTCAATATTTGAGGTGAAAGTACTTTGTGAATTTTAGCTGAAAATAGTAATCAATATTTTGGAATTAATGTTTAAAACGATGTTCCTCAAAAAACAAAAAAAAAAACGAGATTAGACAGGATTTGCATATTTCTCCCTCTACAGTGCATAATATCATAAAACAATTCAAGGAATGTAGAGGAATTTCAGTGTCCAAAGGGCAAGGACACAAGCCAAAGATGAACACCAGTGATCCTCGATCCCTCACACAAGAAATGTCATTCATCAACCACATGGGCAAGGCATTACTTTGGAAAAACTTTGTCAAGCACTGCATTCACAAATGCCACTTAAAACCTTACTGTGCAAAAAAAAAGAAGCCTTTTGTTAACGTTGCCCAGAATTACTGTTGACTGGCTACAGAGGCATCTGGTTTAGACCATCACACAGTCAAAACTTGCACTGAGTATTCAATATTCCAGATTTTTTTTTTTTGAAGAAGAAGAAGTTTACACCTATCAGGGTTGGCTGGTAAAGCAGGCTGGACACAAATGCAGGATGCAGGTACACAGCTCAGTGGAGTTAAAGCATTTACTTGGTTCATTACCTGGGGTTGGTACACAGATAGGCAGTCCAAAAGAAGCAACAGTAACAACATCATCAGGCTTAGGTGTGGTTGAGGTACACAGGCAGGTAATCAAAAACATGATGAAGCAATCAAGGCAAGGCAAGGCAAAGCAAAAAAAAAGAAAGAGGCACATACATCTGGCGAGGGACAAAGGCAAACTGTGAGGCTTATAAAGCACCCACGTAATTAACTGCATATCAAGAACAGGTGTGTGGAGAAGAAGGGGTGTGGAGGGTGGGAAGGGTGTGGCCAGACAGAAACAAACGACCACCACCAAGAGCCAAGAGAGACAGGAAAGAGCAGTACAGAGAAAACCCAAGCAGAAAGACAGATCACAAAGGCAAACCAAACAAGACAGTAAAACAGAACACAACCTAAACAGATCCAAAACATGACAACACCATTTGCTCCAGACCAAAGATGAAAAGGACCATCAACACTGTTACCAACAATAACTCTAAAAGCCAGGGTCTGTCATGGTATGGAGTTATGTCAGCAACCTTGTCAAGACGTAATTTACCTATCTGTGATGGCAGCATTAAAAACTTTGAGAAAGGGAAAAAGAAGGATCCTTTTATTGTGACTGTATATACATAGAATTAAATTTGAGCTCTGTGTTTAACCCATCCTAATTACAGTTCAACACAGTCCAGCCACTATGAACAGTGGACAGCCACAGTCTTGTGCCTTGGGACCAGCTCCAGATATGGAGATGTCGCCTTCAATGCTATTAAGCCACTGTGCAGAAAAGTACACCGAACTATTAGAGCAACATAATATATGGGGTCTTCAAGATCAACCTCTGTAGTCACCAAATGGCTGTTGAGAACCCCCTCAGGAACCCCCTGTGACCCTTAACTGGATTAAGCAGGTTTAGAACATTGATGAATAGATATACTCCTTCAAGACAACATGTTTCTCAGGGACATCAATGCGCTTTTAACAAGACAATACAAACCCACATCCTGCACATATGACAAAGGCATGGACTACTGGACTGGCCTGCCTACAGTCATGATCTGTCCCCTATACAGGATGTTTGAAGAATTTTGATATAAATGATCCTGTGCTGTAGCACACCTTAAGACGCATTTGTAGTAAGAACAGGACAAAATAACACCTGAAACATTTCATCACTTGACATATTTTCAGCGATATGTGGCCTAAAAAAAAAAAACCTTATGTTTGTTATTTATTGTCATTTTTTAGTTTACATTCTGTCCTGTTGTTAGCATCTTACATGTTTTTAAAGTAAGATCCTACAAACTAGTTGTCAGTATGGGATCCTAATGAAACCTGAACCAAGTGACTCAGTCAGACTTCATGAGAATGAAGGTGGGAAGACCACATCAACCAAAAATAAATAAATAAATAAGTAAAACAAAGTAAAATAAATAACTTTAAATTTTCCTAATAAACACAAAACCCTTGGATGTCTTTGAGCTTCATTTTTAGAATAATCATTTGGCTCAGGTACCCATTATAATGTTCACCGCATACCATTTACCTTTCTTCAACCTCTGTGAGCGAGAATGCTCACAGAGGTTGAAACTCATCCAAATGCTTATCTGGCAGAAGTAGCTACAGCACAAAAAGCCCATATTTCCCCTTTTATGTTTGAAGAAATTATTAATGTTGCTAAACCCTTTTAAAATCCTGAGAATGACAAATACATATTCGATTTTTTTTTCCCAGAGGGCAGCAATGAAAGTCTGTACAAGCAAGTTGTTCTGCAGGAAAATTGCAATATGGTAAAAATGTATTAACTCAGCATTATAAAGGCCTTAAACAAATAAGAGATGTGTTTTCTTTTTTTAATAATAAGTAAGGTTTCAGTGATGGGATGACCTAAAAAAAAATTCTGTGGCAGTTCTTCAGGCAAAATATACATAAAAAAGTGCAGCTGAAGTAATTTCTCCATATTAACCAAAAAGCAGCTTTATTTTTATTAAAGGCAACATCTTACTTTCAGTGCTGTATGTGAAAGCAAAAAATAGTTTTAGGTTACGAGATAAAGTGACGCAACATCACTTGGACTGTACAAATTGTATATGTTATCAACCTTGATGTCCTTGAAGGTTGAAGACAGGGGTCTCAGCAACAGCCTGTGGTGTCATTAAATCAGCGCGTGTCGGCTTTAAACTTTGATCATGACAAATAATGGTGTTTTCATGTGAGCCCGTGCACTGGACATCAATAAAGCCTAATGACGTGTCAGCCATATTAATGGATTACTGCACAGACCTCATAAAAACACAATATCCCATCAAGGCTAAAGGCCCTAATGATCCCACAGTGTCTAGTAAAGTCACTGTAAGTTCCATCCCCTGATGGATATCAAGTCTTAGTGGATTTTACATAGGATGTAAAGGGAGAACCAGCTGGTATGATAATCTGCTGTGGTGTGCACAGCTATGACAATCTGAGTGAAGACTGAAGTGTAGTAAAAAGAATTTTAGTAGATATTAAACTGGTTGGAAGAATGAAGAAATGTTTTGTTATGTGATGTTATGCAAAATACTTTATGTAATATCATCAAATATTGCATGAAAATGTGTCTATAAAACGGTTGAATGGACATAAAAACTTCTTAATCTCTGGCATGTAAAATATAGATTTTTCTCTTTTATTTTAAGATTTAGGTCTTCAATGGAAAATTATGTTTCAAATTAAAAGTGTGGCAGGAGATCGTGTCTGAAAACGTTTTTGGCTATATCACTTGCAGTCTTTACACAAAGACTGCAAAACTCTTCTCCGACCTTGTGTCGTCCCCAGCATGTGAACCAGAAAGACCTACAATATGACAAAATGGTCACCCTATTTCTGCTGGATAGGTCAGTTAATCAAGTTGTTACTAGATTGTTATGTTATATTTGAATGGGACGAGTAGTGATATAGGCTATTTTAGTGTTTTTTAGTCATGAGAAAAATGTATCCAGTTCTCCATAGCTGTGAGAAGGCAATGTGCATTCTTGTGCTTTGAACGTGTAGCTTTGGAGGGAGGTTTGAAGGAAGGGGCTTGGACTTTTTGACTGGGCAGTTTTGAAATCTTTCTTTACTCTGACTGTATTTTGTTAGTTTATTTCCTCTGAAGAGATGTGGCATCAAAGAAATCCAGTCACCACCCCATGTCACTGGTTAGGGTCTATATGACTCACAACCATACAGTAAGACAGGAAGCAAGAGTTGAATCTTCCATCTCCTGCAAAGAATTTGGCATCACCAAACACCTCTGTCCAGTGATGTCATGACTCCATAAGCACTCCAAAAATAGAAACAGAATGAGCTGCACAACCACATCACAACACAACATTTTGGGCAACCCGAAATGTTACGTTTTGTCAAATAAAGCTTTTTTGTATGTGAGCGATGTGGTTGTGTGAATCATTCTGTTTCTATTTTTGGTACAACTTTTCTTGATCCAGCATGCCTTTTATCTGTTTTGGATGAGCATGTCTTCGCTCCATCACTTCCATAAGCACTCCAGACACTCCAGTTCCTGATTTAACTTCTCAAGTGGTGCAATCAGCGGAACCATTGATTAGGCAAAGATCACAGCAGCATCATTGAAGTCAAGGTCATTAAGCATTTCCTCAATAAGCCTAGGTACTCACCAACAAAAGTACCTAGGTTGCAGGTTTCCACACACACCATATCCAACTCTCACTCCATGCAATCATTGAATAGTGCAAACTGGCATTTGTCAGGGATGTGTTCTTGGTGATGACAAATGCCAGTCTCCATTAATAAAAAAAAAAAAAAAAACTCGGAGTCTCTGCCTCTGCTCTGTACAGCACCCACAGTACAAGCTGGCTATGATGTCCAGAAACTTATTGGGGATCCCATGAATTCTCCAGATATCCCAGAGAGCAGTCTGATTAACTGAATGCTGCAAAGACACACTATCGATATTCACACTTGCATTTTATGAGTACTTGCAGGGCTAGAATGCGGTTGTTGTTTGACTTTTTGGGCTTGAAGCCAGGCTATTCTGGTTGGTGGGCAGCAAGTAGCTGGAACTGAATCCTATTAAGACTAAGCCTTGTGTGATGACCAAGCATTTAGGGCCCTTGTTTCCAGCCCAGAAGGTTCTCAGTTCAAAGCCACCTTTGATATTAAAAATGAAACCGTAAATGTTCAAGGATTAAAAGAATCGAGATAGGCAGACAGAAGAAGACATTGGGCATGAATACAAGGAGGAAAGAGTGTATATTAAGTTATACATGAATTTAAAAACTAAGGAAAGCTTAAAGGACCTGTATGATGTACATAAATTTAAACAGAGCTGGAAAGCATGTAAAGCCCTGCATTCACTCAATCAATCAAAAACAATATTTACGTATTCACAGTGTCTGCAGGAGGCCTTGCATGTGTGCTTATATGAGCTTTTGAGAAGAGCGGAAGTTGTGCTAATCAAGGAATATTTGTAGATAACCCTCTCTGCATTTGCAGGTATTAAGACAAATTTAACTCCATAGAAGTTAGCTTTGAGTTAAGCGGAAGTTAGTGTGCACGTTCATGTCCGCACGTTGTCTTGTAAATCAGTTCAGAGGTGTTATTAGGTTCCAAGAACAGCGTTTTCAGTTTTAGAAGTTTTTATTTCTTGCTAACTTTTACATAATATATGAGAAAGGTGTTATTTCTAGCCAAAAATGAAACGAAGATAGTGCCTAGTGAAACCAGAAAGTGACACCACCACGCTAACATCTGGTAAATGTTCTGTAAATCCTTCCAGAGGTGTTATCAGGTTACAAGAACAGCATTTGCAGTTTTGGAAGTGTTTATGTCTCGCTAGCTTTTACATAATATATGAGAAAAGTGGTATTTCTAACCAAATACGAAGTGAAGTTAGCAGCTAGCGACACCAGAAAGTGACATCACCATGCTAACATCATGCCATAAAATTAGGTACAGAATGTGACATTTTAACCTCTTAAAATAGGTCAAGGTATGATCTTGTCCAAGGTCTGTGCCCCAAGAATGTTCCCTGTAAATTTGAAGACTCTGGCAGGAATAGGACTGGACCTATGCTGAGCAAAGACAGATGGAAGGACGGATGGATGAAAAGCCTTTGCAATACCCAATGGCCATATGTGATGGCCTTGGGTAAAAATTAGAGCATGCATTGCTGACAGTGTTTAAAAGTAAATCTGTAGTGTGCTGTTGTAGTGACTGCAGAGAAAAATAATTAACCAGTCACAGCATGTAGTTATGGGAATGAGTACTGGGAGCTAGGCTGAGAAAAGACATGAAGGATCTGTGAATGGCAAAGTTGTAATGTATGATGAAGTTGGGGGTGGCACAGAAGTATGTGAGGGTGGTGTAGGATATGTACAAGGCCAGTGTGACAGTAGTGACATGCAGTAGGAACGGCATATGTATGATGTAAGATGGGGGTGGGTTAATGTCAAGAATTCTCCATACACAATGACATTTGTGGATGGTATTGGTATTTATTTATGGCCTTGCACCTACTTACATGTCTGAAATTTTAACTTTGCAGATTTACAGTAGGACATTACAGGTGTCTGGCCAGCTTTACTTAGATGTTCCGAGGTGAAGATACAAACGCTGGGACTGTGGAACAAGCTACCTCTTGAATTACGTATTATTCCTGACCTAGCACTTTTTAAATCTAAGTTAAAGACTTATTTATTTAAACTGGCTTTTAACACCAAGTGGGGAGGAGACATGTTCTGTTTTTATATGCTGTTTTAAATTTTATTGTATATGTGTTTTATTTTTGTGAATTTGTGTTTTTAATGTTAAGTGCTTTGGACACCAGTTGGTGCTGTAAAGCGCTCTATAAATAAATGTTGATTGATTGATTGATTGATTGATTGATTGATTGATTGATTGATTGATTGATTATTGTGATGTGCAGGAGAGCAGAGAGACAGCCTTTATGAATATCTTGGAAACAAAGCGAGAGATGCAAAATTTTGACGTGCATAGGAGTTGCAGGATATATCAGAGGAAGGATGCTGAGGATTGAGTCACCAACCAGGAAGAGGTGTTGTGTGGGCCGCTAGAAGAGGAGGTACTGCTGGCCCACCACCAGAGGGCGCCCTGCCTGAAGTGCGGGCTTCAGGCACGAGAGGGCGCTGCCGCCTCACAGGAACAGCTGAGGTGACAGCTGTCACTCATCAGCTATGACAGCTGTCACCGATCATCTGCACTTCACCCCAGATAAAAGCAGGATGACACCTCCACCACGTCGCCGAGATATCATTCTTCTAAGGAGGTAATATTCTCAGCCATAAACTAAACTGTATCTTAGTCTGAACTCTTTTTGCAGCCGCTTTCCTGTGGAGCCTTGTCCGCTGATTGGTGGTTTGTGAGAGTGCCGACGTCTTCGCCTCTCACTCTTTCCAGATAAGTGCTGAAACAGGAGCTGCACGAGTGTGTGATTTGAGGTGGAGGTGGAATTCCCACCGTTGTTATTACTGGGTGTACACACACCCACACTTGACTGTCTTTGCTCTTCGCCAGCAGTACCAGATCCGACACGCGGAGACGGTGGCCACCTGGGGGATTCGGGACCTGGCGGCTCCAGTATCCTTCGGGTTCGGTGGCGGAGGAAATCGTGTGGTTCTGGTTCTTCTTTAGACGGACGTCTCCTATCGTCGAGCCTGCCCACACGACACCTTTATCCATTGACTTTGTATCATTCTATAATCTGCTGTGTATGGTTGTGGCATTCACAACAGTAAAGTGTTCAAATTTGACTCCTTCTATTGTCCGTTCATTTGCACCCCCTGTTGTGGGTCCGTGTCACTACACTTTCACAACAAGAGGGAGGTCAAAGAGGTTTATGGGTGTGGTGAGGGAGGACATGCTGGTGGTTGGGTGGTCAAAGAGGTTTATGGGTGTGGTGAGGGAGGACATGCTGGTGGTTGGGTGAACAGAAAAAGATGCAGAAGGATCAGGTGAGATAGAGATGAATAGTCTGCTGTGGTGAAAAAAGGAGGGAACTTATTTTGAATACTTTCTAGTATCATTATACTTCATCTTTGCATTTCCAGTGTGGGATTCCCCATTTTCCCTTTCTCAACCGCTTTTTTGATGTTTGCATTCAGGACATCAACATCTCTATCCTATTTCAGTACTCGCCCTCATTCTTGTTGTGTGGGCCGCTGAAGAGGAGGTACTGCTGGCCCACCACCACCAGATGGCGCCTTGCTTGGAGTGCGGGCTCCAAGCACGAGAGGGCGTCGGAGCCGCTGGAGGTGACAGCTGTCATCAATCAACACCAGCTGTCACCCATCACCACCACTATAAAGACTGGACTGCAACTCCACCTCCTCGCCGAGAAATCGTCTACCATACAGGTAATTTTCTCTGCTGACTTAAACTTTGAGTATTAGTCTGATCTCTTTTTGCAGCCGTTTTCCTGTGGTGTGCCTTATCTGCGGAGTTGGCGTTTGGTGTGGACTGCGACGGCTTCGCCTCACACCCCACTCAGATAAGTGGTTAACTCAGGAGCTGCACGAGTGTGTGATTGGAGGTGCAGGTTCTCCCTCCTTAACTGAACACAGACTGTGGGATTACTGAGTGTGCAGACTCACACTCATCCAGAACTGTTTCTGTTTTCTGCCAGCAGTACCGGGTCTGACTGCTGAAGACAGTGGCCACCTGGGGCGCAGGGCTTGGTGGCTCCGGTGTTCTTCAGGTCCGTTGGTGGTGAGGCTTGTGTGGGTTCCAGCTTCTCTCTCACCGGACGTCTCCTATCTTCGAGCCTGCCACACGTCACCTTTTGTTGGATTGATATAACACATATTTGTATCTGTCTGTATCACGTTGTGCACCTTCACAACATTAAATTGTTACTTTTTGGCTATTCCATTGTCCCTTCATTAACGCCCCCTGTTGTGGGTCCTTGTCACGACACTTCCCCAACAGGATTTCTCAGCCAGCGTCATGGATCCCGAGGGGCGTCAACTCGAACCTGAACAGCCAATGGAAGAGCAAGGTGCACAGGCACCAGCAGGAGGCGTGTCAGGGGAGCTGCAGCAAATACTGACCGCTTTCACTGCTCGGTTGGATCTGGTCACCGAGCAGAACGTTATCCTCAATCGGAGGATGGAGGCTCTCACCGCCAGGGTGGAGGCGCGTGATCAAGGCGCTGCTGCAGCACCTCCTCCTGCTGATCCTTTGTCAGACACAAACGTTCCACTGGTCGTTCAACGACCCCCCCCCCACCATCCCCTGAAGCATACATAAGCCCTCCGGAGCCGTACGGAGGTTGTGTTGAGACGTGCGCGGACTTCCTGATGCAGTGCTTGCTCGTCTTTGCACAGCGTCCCGTCATGTACGCGTCAGATGCTAGCCGGGTGGCTTATGTCATCAATTTGCTTCGAGGAGAGGCACGCGCCTGGGCTACGGCGCTCTGGGAGCAGAACTCACGGCTCCTAACGTCATACGCTGGGTTTGTAAGGGAGTTCAAACAGGTTTTTGATCATCCCAACAGAGGCGAGACTACTTCGAGCATGCTACTGTCAATGCGACAGGGGCGCCGGAGTGCAGCCGAGTATGCAGTCAACTCCCGCATAGCAGCTGCGAGGTCCGGCTGGAATACCGTTGCACTCCGCGCCGCCTTCATAAACGGACTGTCTCTGGTCCTGAAGGAGCACCTGCTGGCTAAGGAGGAACCGTGGGATTTTGACGGGCTTGTCGACCTGGTTATACGCTTAGACAACCGGTTAGAGGAACACCGTCGGGAGCAGGGCGGGGGGCGTGACCGGGCACGGGCCGTCCCTCTTCCTTCCGGGTCTGAAAGGGTGCCGTCGTCCCCACGCTCCACAGCCAGAGGGCCCCGTGTGGCTACAGCTCCCCCTGCTGACGAAGCTAAGGACACGAGCAGGGCCAAAATAAAATCAAAGGACAGACAAGGGAGGCAGGCCCGCGGGGAGTGTTTTTTCTGTGGGTCTAACAGTCATATACAGAGGAACTGTCCCAAACGGTCAAACTACAACGCCCGTCCTTAGAAACTGGGCTAAGGGTGGGCCATAACACGCACGCGGGGGAACCCCGAAAATCAGCACAAATCCCAGTCACAATCCTTTGTGAGGATTTAACCCTTCACGCCCCAGCACTTATAGACACGGGGTCAGAAGGGAATCTGCTGGACAGCAGATGGGCAAAGGAAGTAGGGCTCCCTCTGGTGGCTCTGCCTTCCCCTGTGAAGGTACGAGCACTAGATGGCACTCTTCTTCCATTAATCACACACCAGACACAGCCATTGACTTTGGTGGTGTCTGGGAATCACAGGGAGGAGATAGTGTTTTTTGTAACACCTTCTACCTCCCGAGTGATTTTGGGTTTTCCATGGGTGTTGAAACACAATCCCCGGATTGATTGGCCGTCTGGGGTTGTGACGCAGTGGAGCGAAACCTGCCACCGAGAGTGTTTAGGATCCTCGGTTCCACCCGGTGAGATAGCTAAGGAGGAGGTCAAAGTCCCACCCAATCTGATGGCGGTGCCATGTGAGTACCATGATCTTGCTGACGTCTTCAGCAAAGATCTGGCACTCGCCCTTCCCCCGCACCGACCGTACGATTGTGCCATCGATTTGATTCCGGGCGCTGAGTACCCATCCAGCAGGCTGTACAACCTCTCACGTCCGGAACGCAAATCAATGGAGACCTACATCCGGGACTCGTTAGCTGCCGGGTTGATCTGGAACTCCACCTCCCCGATGGGTGCGGGTTTCTTTTTTGTGGGTAAAAAGGACGGCGGACTCCGTCCATGCATCGATTACAGAGGGCTGAACGACATTACGGTTCGCAACCGATACCCGTTACCTCTGTTGGATTCGGTGTTCACGCCCCTGCATGGAG
Source organism: Thalassophryne amazonica (assembly GCF_902500255.1). NCBI lineage: Eukaryota > Metazoa > Chordata > Actinopteri > Batrachoidiformes > Batrachoididae > Thalassophryne > Thalassophryne amazonica. Next base: position 43,528,877 of record NC_047111.1, on the reverse strand, counting down.
CCCAAATATTTACCAAACTTGATCTTAGGAATGCGTACCACCTGGTTCGGATCCGGAAGGGAGACGAGTGGAAGACGGCATTTAACACCCCCTTAGGTCACTCTGAGTACCTGGTCATGCCATTCGGCCTCACAAACGCCCCCGCGACGTTCCAAGCTTTGGTTAATGACATCTTGCGGGACTTCCTGCACTGGTTTGTCTTCGTGTATCTAGACGACATCCTCATCTTTTCTCCGGACCCTGAGACTCATGTCAAGTATGTACGTCAGGTCCTACAAAAATAATCTCCTCCAACTCCGTCGCCCCTGATCCGGCCAAGGTTGCGGCGGTGAGAGACTGGCCCCACCCAACAAGCCGTAGGAAACTGCAACAGTTCCTCGGCTTTGCAAATTTCTACAGGAGGTTCATTAAGGGCTACAGTCAGGTAGTTAGCCCCCTGACAGCCCTGACCTCCACTAAAGTCCCCTTCACCTGGTCGGATCGGTGCGAAGCCGCGTTTAGGGAGTTGAAATGCCGGTTCTCGACTGCGCCAGTTCTGGTGCAGCCCGATCCTACTCGCCAGTTCACAGTGGAAGTGGATGCCTCTGACTCAGGGATAGGAGCCGTGCTGTCCCAGAGCGGGGAGTCCGACAAGGTGCTCCAACCTTGTGCCTATTTTTCCCGCAGGTTGACCCCGGCTGAGAGGAATTATGACGTCGGCAATCAGAAGGAGGCTCTTGAAGAGTGGAGACACCTGTTGGAGGGAGCGACGGTGCCCTTCACGGTTTTCACGGACCATCGGAACCTGGAGTACATCCAGGTTCATTAACGCCCCCTGTTGTGGGTCCGTGTCACGACACTTCCCCAACAATTCTCAGCTGTTCTGCTTGCACATCAGAGGAAAACACACACACAAAAAGAAATCCCAGAAAACTGAATTGTTAACAGGTGTCTTGTGTTAGTCCATTTATCATTAGTTCTTCTAGATTGGAATTGGATTGCAACCCTCAGTTTGGTATTTAAGTGACAGAGTAATGCTTTTGTATACATCACTATCAGCAAATTTGCCTTTAAATCAGATTAAAAACTTCTCAGAATAACATTCTTTCCTATGCTGAATTCATACTAATGTAACTGGTGTAACTGGCATTGAAATGCTGCTCTCAGCAGAGGTTAAGCACTTTTATCATTTCCACTGATTACAGTCTTGCCTGATTGCGATTAATTTTGCCATAACACAAGGGTTCATCCCAAACAGCTACTGATTCTACAATTATCTCATTGGATTATCTGATACGGAGCTTCCGGCCAGGGATTTGAACCTATGTTGGTTTAATGTTATCCTAAATGATGATTAGTGACAGTGCCTGTGTGTAGGCCATGAGCCACAGCAGTAAACATGTGTTATGATAACTGGTGCTTGTTTCTCAGGGAGCTGCTTCATTCAGTCATCACTGTCAAATAATTATTTCAGGCTCCCTGTTGTTCAGCACATCCTGCCTCGCCGGCATTCCTGCTGTGTAGCTTCCCCAGTCTTCTTGGATTTATTCCATTAATAATGGTGGTTATAGTCTCGGTCCAGTTGTAGCACTTGAAATGTGCCCTCTTTTGTTTGTGTCTCATTGTTAAAGTGCCTCTATAAACTCTTAAATAAGGATTCCACTCGAGGCAAAACGGTTCAGTCAAGAATAGACACAACATTTGAGCAATGTGGATAAAGATACAAATGTCACAGGTACGCATGTTAGCAGTACATCATTGACATGTACAATTTGAAGTATGTCGTGCATTTGTAATAACTTATATGTGCTTCACAAGCATACTGTGGGATTGTCATTTTTGATCAGGATATGTCATTCAAAGCGCATATTAAACAAATATGTAGGACTGCTTTTTTGCATTTACGCAATATCTCTAAAATCAGAAAGGTCTTGTCTCAGAGTGATGCTGAAAAACTAATTCATGCATTTATTTCCTCTAGGCTGGACTATTGTAATTCATTATTATCAGGTTGTCCTAAAAGTTTCCTAAAAAGCCTTCAGTTAATTCAAAATGCTGCAGCTAGAGTACTGACGGGGACTAGAAGGAGAGAGCATATCTCACCCATATTGGCCTCTCTTCATTGGCTTCCTGTTAATTCTAGAATAGAATTTAAAATTCTTCTTACTTATAAGGTTTTGAATAATCAGGTCCCATCTTATCTTAGGGACCTCGTAGTACCATATCACCCCAATAGAGCACTTCGCTCTCAGACTGCAGGCTTACTTGTAGTTCCTAGGGTTTGTAAGAGTAGAATGGGAGGCAGAGCCTTCAGCTTTCAGGCTCCTCTCCTGTGGAACCAGCTCCCAATTCAGATCAGGGAGACAGACACCCTCTCTACTTTTAAGATTAGGCTTAAAACTTTCCTTTTTGCTAAAGCTTATAGTTAGGGCTGGATCAGGTGACCCTGAACCATCCCTTAGTTATGCTGCTATAGACGTAGACTGCTGGGGGGTTCCCATGATGCACTGTTTCTTTCTCTTTTTGCTCTGTATGCACCACTCTGCATTTAATCATTAGTGATCGATCTCTGCTCCCCTCCACAGCATGTCTTTTTCCTGGTTCTCTCCCTCAGCCCCAAGCAGTCCCAGCAGAAGACTGCCCCTCCCTGAGCCTGGTTCTGCTGGAGGTTTCTTCCTGTTAAAAGGGAGTTTTTCCTTCCCACTGTAGCCAAGTGCTTGCTCACAGGGGGTCATTTTGACCGTTGGGGTTTTACATAATTATTGTATGGCCTTGCCTTACAATATAAAGCGCCTTGGGGCAACTGTTTGTTGTGATTTGGCGCTATATAAAAAAAATTGATTGATTGATTGATTGTAGCATCAAAGATGAATACTGTTAATATCAAACTCAAATGAACAAATACTGTATGAAGTTTATATATATATATATATATATATGTGTGTGTGTGTGTGTGTGCATGCGCGCGCATCTATGTATGTATGTGTATGTATAGTACTGTACAAATGTTTTAGGGGCATTTAATGCATCACAAAACCATGAAAACCTGATAAATACTCATAAATAAATGAAATGTGCGATGAATTTAAACTTTAATGATAATCAAAATGAAAGTTGGGTTCTATTTAGGTGTAAATTTTTTGGTATCTAAGTTGCAGTATATGTGACAGTATATGTCACAGGACCTCAAAAACTATTTGAAGAAAAATGCAGCTTAAAGAATGAGTAATTGTGTCATTTACAATCATTTTAGTACTGCATGATCATTTGCAACTGTTTGTGTGGTATTCTACTGAACAGCACACTTACAAACAAATGATTATGATTATTATTATAGAATAAAAATATGGTTCACATATTAACTCTTGTTGGAACTGATTTTGTGTTGACATACTAATAAAAGGGGGCATCAAACATTACTCTTATTATATTTACGGTGCCTGAACTGAACACATCACCATTTACACCGGAAAGAAGTACTGAACACCTGAAGAAAAAGGTGCAAAAAGGCATGGAAAATCAAGACTGATCCCAACTGATGGCCTATAAACACATGTCTCATTGAAAAGGTGTCGCACAAGAAACATCTCTTGACAGGCAAAAGCAAATAGCTCTCTCAAGATCTTTGGAACTTTATTGTTGCAAAGCATACTGATGGAACTGATTACAGAGGGATTTCTAAACTTCTGAATGTTCCAGTAGCACTGCTGGGGCCACAGTCTGGAAGTGGAAACAACATTTAACCATAAACCAGCCATGACCAGGTGCCCCGTGCAAAATTTCTGACAGAGTATGAAAAGAATTGTCAGAAGAGTTGTCTGAGAACCAAGGACCACTTGTGGAGAGAATCAGAAAAACCAGGGATTAGCAAGTACAATTGTTTCAAAGAAAACAATAAGTAATGCAATCAACCACAATTGCCTGTACAGTGCATCCGGAAAGTAATCACAGCACTTCACTTTTTTCCAGAAGATTCAAGGATTCAAAAGAAGGATTCAAAAGAATTTTATTGTCATATGCACAAAGGAACATGTTCCCTGCACAATGAATTGTGTCTACTGCATTTAACCCATCCTAATTGCCAGTTAGGAGCAGAAGTCGCCATAAGGCGCCCGGGGACCAGCTCTAGATGTACATCCCTGCTTTAGGTCACAGCAGGGCTGAGCAAACCAAACCGACCCAAAGACAAACAACACACACGTAACAGACATAAGCCGGCCTGGTACATAAACACATATAAAAAAGCACACACAAGGTAAGGAAGAGAAAAAAACCCTCAAGGATCGCTGCCTTCGAGAAGCCACAACAATGAGGAAAAAACTCTTATCAGCACAGAGAACAGTAAACACACAGACAAACAAGAACACAGGACGACAGCCGAGATTTGAAAGTCCAGTTTATCAGAACACTCAGGTAGCAGCCCTTTTTGGTGCTAAAGAATGGCCATGACTGAATCCTGGAAGGGAGGGGGGTTCTCTGAGCAGTCCACTGTTCACAGTCAACGTCAGAGCTGGAGAAGCTGAGGGAGGGGGAAACCAGGGAAGCGAGGCTTGAGTGTTTAATCTTCTTGGAGGTTTTTTATCACAGTGGCCTTGAAGTACAGCTGTCTTGGGGAAGCCAATTGAATGTCTGATTAGCAGGCACCTGAAAGATTCCACAGTTCTGAGAACAAAGTGGCTCTCAATGCATCTGAATGTAGAAAGGAAATGTGGTCATTTACTGACGGTCAAGGCGGTTTTCCAGCACTGCAATCCTCCCAGAGATGGTTTCCAACGTGCGGTTAACACCCGCCGACTGAGCAGTCACTGTCCTTCCAATCGAATCAATCAAGTGGGGCAATCTGGACGGCCCAATCAAAACAGCCTCCACTTTTTTTAATTTTCCAGTAAACCAGCGCTATGCCCACACCACACAGCAAAAAGCTGGTCACTCCCAAGCCAAATAGATACACATCTTCGACGTCCTCCACAGACAGCGTGTAAAGGCACATGACCTGCCATCTCCTCCACGAGTCCATCACGTAGCCCATCACATGCGTCCCGGCAGGACAGGTCGGGTCCTCCGCCCCCGAATGTCTTGTAGAAAAAATAGTGTCAATTGCGTTCAGAGACCACTTTAACAAATCCATTTTTGTCACTTTTCAGAAGAGCAAAAACTGGAGCCTCACAGACAACACGCCACAGAAGCAGGAAAGATAAGGAGGGAGGGAGAGAAGAGAAAATGCGTCCGTCTTGGCCGAGTGCAAGCTGGCAAAAAAAAAAAAAAATCACCCCCAGAGTATGATGTTTCCACCCTCATGCTTCATGGTTGGGATGGTTTTCTTGGGGTTGTTCTCATCCTCTAAACATGGAGTTGATTCCAAAAAGCTCTATTCTGGTCTCATGTGACCACATGACCTTCTCCCATGCCTCCTCTGGATCATCCAGATGGTCACTGGTGAACTTCAAACGGGCCTGGACATGTTCTGGCTTGAGCAGGGGGACCTTGCTGCCCTGCAGGATTTTAAACCATGACAGCATCATGTGTTACTAATGTAATCTTTGTGACTGTGGTCCCAGCTCTCTTCAGGTCATTGACCAGGTCCTCCTCTGTAGTTCTGAGCTTTCTCAGAGTCATCCTTACCCCACAAAGTGAGATCTGGCATGGAATCTCAGACCGAGGGAGACTGACAGTCATCTTGTGTTTCTTCCACTTTCTAATAAATAATCATAACAGTTGTTGCCTTCTACCAAGCTGCTTGCCTGATGTCCTGTAGTCCATCCCAACCTTGTGCAGGTCTCAAGTTTTGTCCCTGGTGTCCTTAGACAGCTCTTTGGTCTGGGCTATAGTGGACAGGTTGGAGTGTGATTGATTGAGTGTGTGAACAGGTGTCTTTTATACAGGTAACAAGTTCAAACAGGTGCAATTAATACAGGTAAAGAGTGCAGAATAAGAGGGCTGCTTAAAGAAAAAGTAACAAATCTGTGAGATCCAGAATTCTTGCTGGTTGGTAGGTGATCAAATACTTATTTGCAGCAGTAACATACAAATAAATTATTAAAAAATCATACATTGTGATTTCCGGATTTTATATTTTTTATTTTTTTTTAGATTATGTCTCTCACAGTGGACATGCACCTAAGATGAAAAATTCAGACCCCTCCATGATTTCTAAGTGGGAGAACTTGCAAAATCGCAGGGTGTTCAAATACTTATTTTCCTCACTGTAACAGCATAACTGATAATACAAATGAGACAAGCAAAATAAATAAGAGATAAACTAACAATCAATAATGCAAACACAAACCCGCTGAAGAAAACTAGAACAGAGCTGAACTTATGGCCAAAGTATAAAAGAAACAAAGAAACAAAGTGACAAAGCAAAAATAGAACATAGAATAAACACATGATGAAAATAACCAACTAATAAAACAAAGCAAGAGCAGATGGTATTAAAAGAAAGGGGGAAAAATAGAATCAAAGCCCCACTCAGGTTCAAAACGTGACAGTGACCAATTTAACTCCATAGCCTCTGAGCTGAGCTCTTGCAGCTGGCTGTGCTGCATCAAGGTCAATATAAATTAATAACGAATGGAGGATGTCTTATTTTGGAAGAAAAAAAAATACAGGTTTGTTCTGTTGTAGTTTGTTGTTGCATTACAATGCTTGGAAAGAGGTGTCATTTGATTTAAAATGGTGATTCACTTTGAAGTTATTAATTCTGACTGGACTCTATCTTTCTAACTTTATTCAGCAGAGAGCCACGCAGCATTTGGAGCTGTGCAAACGGAACGGAGCACAGTGAAGCATATTTAAAGCTTGCAACACAACATTTGACAAGCCTATGAAATACTGGGACAATATAGTCTGGTCTGTAGAAACCAAAATTCAATTCTTTGGATGCCACAATACACACCATAAATGGCAATGAACATCACCCCAAAAACAACATACCAACAGTGAAGTTTGGAGGTGGGAACACCATGGTGTGGGCTATTTTTTAGCATACGGCACTGGCAAACTTCATATAAATGAAGAATGAAAGGAAAAATGTCACAAGAAATTCTTAATAACAATGTACAAGGATGATGAAAATGAAACAAGGGTGGGCATTTCAGTAAGACTGTGATCTCAAACACACAGCCAGTGAAACTCCAGGTTGGTTTCAGTGAATTAAAATAAAGCTGCTAAAATGGACCTGACTTGAATCCAATAGAAAATCTATGGAAAGAACTAAAGATCAGAGATAACAGAAGAGATCCATGGAACCTTCAAGATTTGAAAAAATAAGGACCTGAGCAATGAATGGGACTAGTTTCTCCATATAGGAGTTGTCTTGAAGCTGGTATTACCAACAAAGGCTTTTGTATGAAGTATTCAATACATTTCAATCAGCGTGTTGAATATTTTTTCCCTGCGTCATTCCATTTTATTACACATAACTTAATCTCTGTACTTATTTGTTTTAGTTTATTTGTATCTATGTATTACTTAGGTTACCCATATCTGGTGAAAATTTCATATCAATAGCAGAAAAATGGTGCCATGTTCAATACTTATTTTATTTGCTATATATATATATATACAAAAATATAAACGCAACACTTTTGGTTTTGCTCCCATTTGGTATGAGATGAACTCAAAGATCTAAAACTTTTTCCACATACACAATATCACCATTTCCCTCAAATATTGTTCACAAACCAGTCTAAATCTGTGATAGTGAGCACTTCTCCTTTGCTGAGATAATCCATCCCACCTCACAGGTGTGCCATATCAAGATGCTGATTAGACACCATGATTAGTGCACAGGTGTGCCTTAGACTGTCCACAATAAAAGGCCACTCTGAAAGGTGCAGTTTTATCACACAGCACAATGCCACAGATGTCGCAAGATTTGAGGGAGCGTGCAATTGGCATGCTGACAGCAGGAATGTCAACCAGAGCTGTTGCTCATGTATTGAATGTTCATTTCTCTACCATAAGCTGTCTCCAAAGGCGTTTCAGAGAATCTGGCAGTACATCCAACCAGCCTCACAACCGCAGACCACGTGTAACCACACCAGCCCAGGACCTCCACATCCAGCATATTCACCTCCAAGATCGTCTGAGACCAGCCACTCGGACAGCTGCTGAAACAATCGGTTTGCATAACCAAAGAATTTCTGCACAAACTGTCAGAAACCGTCTCAGGGAAGCTCATCTGCATGCTCGTCGTCCTCATCGGGGTCTCGACCTGACTCCAGTTCCTCGTCGTAACCGACTTGAGTGGGCAAATGCTCACATTCGCTGGCGTTTGGCACGTTGGAGAGGTGTTCTCTTCACGGATGATGCGAAGGAGATGTGTTGCACTGCATGAGGCAAATGGTGGTCACACCAGATACTGACTGGTATCCCCCCCAATAAAACAAAACTGCATCTTTCAGAGTGGCCTTTTATTGTGGGCAGTCTAAGGCACACCTGTGCACTAATCATGGTGTCTAATCAGCATCTTGGTATGGCACACCTGTGAGGTGGGATGGATTATCTCAGCAAAGGAGAAGTGCTCACTATCACAGATTTAGACTGGTTTGTGAACAATATTTGAGGGAAATGGTGATATTGTGTATGTGGAAAAAGTTTTAGATCTTTGAGTTCATCTCATACCAGATGGGAGCAAAACCAAAAGGGTTGCGTTTATATTTTTGTTGAGTATATATAGTGTCAAAATCCAACCCCTCTTCTGTATCATGACACATGGGTAACGGATCAAGTAGGGGACTGGGATGAAGTACGGTGGGGACCTTGTCCACCCCATGGCCGCTATGGTAACAGTGAAGGCCCAGAAGGACTCCTGAACATGAGGCGGCTAACGGGCCTCTGGTGAAACAAGGAGTCCTCAACAGTGATGTCTTGTTACCCAATGGCTGTGAAGGTGGATGAAGGCCGCAGCAGGCACTCAGACCCCAACTGTCTGGGACTTCTCAGCCTGCCATCGGACCAGACTAAGTCTCTGTCGGTGTGCAATGACATTCCCACAATTAGATATATCAATCAATCAATCAATCAACTTTTTTCTTGTATAGCGCCAAATCACAACAAACAGTTGCCCCAAGGCGCTCCACATTGCAAGGCAAGGCCATACAATAATTATGAAACACAGTCTACGTCTAAAGCAACATAACCAAGGGATGGTCCAGGGTCACCCGATCCAGCCCTAACTATAAGCCTTAGCGAAAAGGAAAGTTTTAAGCCTAATCTTAAAAGTAGAGAGGGTATCTGTCTCCCTGATCTGAATTGGGAGCTGGTTCCACAGGAGAGGAGCCTGAAAGCTGAAGGCTCTGCCTCCCATTCTACTCTTACAAACCCTAGGAACTACAAGTAAGCCCGCAGTCTGAGAGCGAAGCGCTCTAATGGGGTAATATGGTACTACGAGGTCCCTAAGATAAGATGGGACCTGATTATTCAAACCTTATAAGTAAGAAGAAGAATTTTAAATTCTATTCTAGCATTAACAGGAAGCCAATGAAGGGAGGCCAACACGGGTGAGATATGCTCTCTCCTGCTAGTCCCCGTCAGTACTCTAGCTGCAGCATTCTGAACCAACTGAAGGCTTTTTAGGGAACTTTTAGGACAACCTGATAATAATGAATTACAATAGTCCAGCCTAGAGGAAACAAATGCATGAATTAGTTTTTCAGCATCACTCTGAGACAAGACCTTTCTGATTTTAGAGATATTGCGTAAATGCAAAAAGGCAGTCCTACATATTTGTTTAATATGCGCTTTGAATGACATATCCTGATCAAAAATAACTCTAAGATTTCTCACAGTATTACTAGAGATCAGGGAAATGCCATCCAGAGTAACGATCTGGTTAGACACCATGCTTCTAAGATTTGTGGGGCCAAGTACAATAACTTCAGTTTTATCTGAGTTTAAAAGCAGGAAATTAGAGGTCATCCATGTCTTTATGTCTGTAAGACAATCCTGCAGTTTAGCTAATTGGTGCGTATCCTCTGGCTTCATGGATAGATAAAGCTGGGTATCATCTGCGTAACAATGAAAATTTAAGCAATACCGTCTAATAATACTGCCCAAGGGAAGCATGTATAAAGTGAATAAAATTGGTCCTAGCACAGAACCTTGTGGAACTCCATAATTAACTTTAGTCTGTGAAGAAGATTCCCCATTTACATGAACAAACTGTAATCTATTAGACAAATATGATTCAAACCACCGCAGCGCAATGCCTTTAATACCTATGACATGCTCTAATCTCTGTAATAAAATTTTATGGTCAACAGTATCAAAAGCAGCACTGAGGTCCAACAGAACAAGCACAGAGATAAGTCCACTGTCCGAAGCCATAAGAAGATCATTTGTAACCTTCACTAATGCTGTTTCTGTACTATGATGAATTCTAAAACCTGACTGAAACTCTTCAAATAGACCATTCCTCTGCAGGTGATCAGTTAGCTGTTTTACAACTACCCTCTCAAGAATCTTTGAGAGAAAAGGAAGGTTGGAGATTGGCCTATAATTAGCTAAGATAGCTGGGTCAAGTGATGGCTTTTTAAGTAATGGTTTAATTACTGCCACCTTAAAGGCCTGTGGTACATAACCAACTAACAAAGATAGATTGATCATATTTAAGATTGAAGCATTAAATAATGGTAGGACTTCCTTGAGCAGCCTGGCAGGAATGGGGTCTAATAAGCATGTTGATGGTTTGGATGAAGTAACTAATGAAAATAACTCAGACAGAACAATCGGAGAGAAAGAGTCTAACCAAATACCGGCATCACTGAAAGCAGCCAAAGATAACGATACATCTTTGGGATGGTTATGAGTAATTTTTTCTCCAATAGTCAAAATTTTGTTAGCAAAGAAAGTCATGAAGTCATTACTAGTTAAAGTTAATGGAATACTCAGCTCAATAGAGCTCTGACTCTTTGTCAGCCTGGCTACAGTGCTGAAAAGAAACCTGGGGTTGTTCTTATTTTCTTCAATTAGTGATGAGTAGAAAGATGTCCTAGCTTCACGAAGGGCTTTCTTATAGAGCAACAAACTCTTTTTCCAGGCTAAGTGAAGATCTTCTAAATTAGTGAGACGCCATTTCCTCTCCAACTTACGGGTTATCTGCTTTAAGCTACGAGTTTGTGAGTTATACCACGGAGTCAGACACTTCTGATTTAAAGCTCTCTTTTTCAGAGGAGCTACAGCATCCAAAGTTGTCTTCAATGAGGATGTAAAACTATTGACAAGATACTCTAACTCCCTTACAGAGTTTAGGTAGCTACTCTGCTCTGTGTTGGTATATGACATTAGAGAACATAAAGAAGGAATCATATCCTTAAACCTAGTTACAGCGCTTTCTGAAAGACTTCTAGTGTAATGAAACTTATTCCCCACTGCAGGGTAGTCCATCAGGGTAAATGTAAATGTTATTAAAAAATGATCAGACAAAAGGGAGTTTTCAGGGAATACTGTTAAGTCTTCTATTTCCATACCATAAGTCAGAACAAGATCTAAAATATGATTAAAGTGGTGGGTGGACTCATTTACTTTTTGAGCAAAGCCGATAGAGTCTAATAATAGATTAAATGCAGTGTTGAGGCTGTCATTCTCAGCATCTGTGTGGATGTTAAAATCGCCCACTATAATTATCTTATCTGAGCTAAGCACTAAGTCAGACAAAAGGTCTGAAAATTCACAGAGAAACTCACAGTAACGACCAGGTGGACGATAGATAATAACAAATAAAACTGGTTTTTGGGACTTCCAATTTGGATGGACAAGACTAAAAGACAAGCTTTCAAATGAATTAAAGCTCTGTCTAGGTTTTTGATTAATTAATAAGCTGGAATGGAAGATTGCTGCTAATCCTCCGCCCCGGCCCGTGCTACGAGCATTCTGACAGTTAGTGTGACTCGGGGGTGTTGACTCTAAACTAACATATTCATCCTGCTGTAACCAAGTTTCTGTTAGGCAGAATAAATCAATACGTTGATCAATTATTATATCATTTACCAACAGGGACTTAGAAGAAAGAGACCTAATGTTTAATAGACCACATTTAACTGTTTTAGTCTGTGGTGCAATTGAAGGTGCTATATTATTTTTTCTTTTTGAATTTTTATGCTTAAATAGATTTTTGCTAGTTATTGGTGGTCTGGGAGCAGGCACCGTCTCTACGGGGATGGGGTAATAGGGGGATGGCAGGGGGAGAGAAGCTGCAGAGAGGTGTATAAGACCACAGCTCTGCCTCCTGGTCCCAACGCTAGACAGTCACAGTTTGGAGGATCCCAAAAAATTGGCCAGATTTCTAGAAATGAGAGCTGCTCCCTCTAAAGTGGGATGGATGCCGTCTCTCCTAACAAGACCAGGTTTTCCCCAGAAGCTTTGCCAATTATCAATGAAGCCCACCTCATTTTTTGGACACCACTCAGACAGCCAGCAATTCAAGGAGAACATGCGGCTAAACATGTCACTCCCGGTCTGATTGGGGAGGGGCCCAGAGAAAACAACAGAGTCCGACATTGTTTTTGCAAAGTTACACACCGATTCAATGTTAATTTTAGTGACCTCCGATTGGCGTAACCGAGTGTCATTACTGCCGACGTGAATTACAATCTTACCAAATTTACGCTTAGCCTTAGCCAGCAATTTCAAATGTCCTTCGATGTCGCCTGCTCTGGCCCCCGGAAGACAATTGACAATGGTTGCTGGTGTCGCTAACTTCACATTTCTCAAAACAGAGTCGCCAATAACCAGAGTTTGATCCTCGGCGAGTGTATCGTCGAGTGGGGAAAAACGGTTAGAGATGTGAACGGGTTGACGGTGTACACGGGGCTTCTGTTTAGGGCTACGCTTCCTCCTCACAGTCACCCAGTCAGCCTGCCTTCCCGACTGCACGGGGTCTGCCAGGGGGGAACTAACGGCGGCTAAGCTACCTTGGTCCGCACCGACTACAGGGGCCTGGCTAGCTGTAGAATTTTCCACGGTGCGGAGCCGAGCCTCCAATTCGCATATATATATTCACATATATGTGAATGAAAAACTCAAATCTGTAGTGATAAACAAGACAGATGAAGGAATTTATCAAAAACAATTTCACTGTATGAGAAGGTTTGTATGTACAGAAAAACACAGAACATTAATTAATATTATATACTGACTGACCTGTTGATGTGTTGGGGGACTTAAATAATCAACAAATTGTCAGCTACTGTACTTGATGCAAAGAGACTGTTGTGTGGGCCGCCAGAAGAGGAGGTACTGCTGGCCCACCACCAGAGGGCGCCCTGCCTGGAGTGCGGGCTCCAGGCACCAGAGGGCGCAGCCGCCTCACAGGAGCAACTAGGGTGACAGCTGTCACGCATCACCTGCAACAGCTGTTACCAATCAGCAGGGGTACATCAGCAGGACGACGTCTCCACCTCTTTGCCGAGATATCGTTCTACCTGGAAGGTAATATTCTCAGCTGACTGCTTGACAGTAACCTCTTGTGACTTTTGTGAGTGATAACAGACCTTTTTTCCAACGAGAGGTGGAGGTAGCTTTTCCTGCGACACGCGGAGGCAGTGGCCACCTGGGAGTTCGGGACTTGGCGGCTCCAGTATTCCCGGGGTCTGGTGGCGGAGGAAATCGTGTGGTTCCGGTTCTGCTTTGGACAGGTGTCTCCTATCTTCGAGCCTGCCCACACGACACCTTTGTGGATTGATTCTGATCTATTGTTGTAATCTGTTGTATTTGTTGTGCACATTCACAACAGTAAAGTGTTGTTATTTGACCTACTCCATTGTCCGTTCCTTTGCGCCCCCTGTTGTGGGTCCGTGTACCGACACTTTCCCAACAGGATATCTCGGCCAGCGTCATGGATCCCGAGGGGCGTCAACCGGCTGTTGAACGGCCAATGGAAGAACAGGGCGCACAGGCATCCGCAGGAGGAATGATCGGTGAGTTGCAGCGGATCCTCACCGCTTTCACGGCTCGGTTGGATTTAATGACCGAGCAGAACGTGCTCCTTAACCGCAGGGTGGAGGCTCTCGCCGCGCAGGTGGAAGCGCGCCCTCAGGGCGCTGCTGCGGCTCTCCCTCCTGTCGATCCTGTGCGTAACAGTGACGTTCCACAGGTCGTTAAACGACCCCTCCCACCTTCCCCGGAAGCATACATAAGCCCTCCAGAGCCGTACGGGGGTTGTGTGGAGACGTGCGCGGACTTTCTTATGCAGTGTTCGCTCGTCTTCGCACAACGTCCCGTCATGTACGCGACTGATGCTAGTAAGATAGCTTATGTCATTAATCTGCTTCGCGGCAAGGCACGCGCTTGGGCTACAGCGCTTTGGGAGCAAAATTCACGGCTCCTTCTGATATATGATGGGTTTGTGAGGGAGTTCAGAACAGTGTTCGATCACCCAAATAGAGGAGAGACCGCTTCAGCCGTGCTGCTGTCAATGAGACAGGGGCGCCGGAGCGCAGCTGTTTATGCAGTCGACTTCCGCATCGCGGCTGCGAGGTCCAGCTGGAATAACACTGCCCTCCGCGCCGCCTTCGTAAACGGACTGTCGTTGGTCCTGAAGGAGCTCCTGGTGGCCAAGGACGAACCGCGGGATTTAGGGCTTATTGATCTCGTTATACGATTAGACAATCGGTTAGAGGAACGCCGTCGGGAGCGAGGCGAAGGACGTGACCGGATACGCGCCGCCCCTCTCCCTTCCGGGTTCGAAAAGGGGCCGCCCTCCCCACGCTCCACAGCCGCAGCGCTTTGTGGGGCAACAGCTCCCCCTGGTGACGTTGTTAGGGAAACGCACAGGGCCAAAATGGGGAGGCTGATCCGTGGAGAGTGTTTTCTCTGCAGCTCAACAGAGCACACACAGAGAGACTGCCCCAAACGGCCAAAACGTCAACACTCACCCTTAGAGACTGGGCTAAGGGGGGGTCAAGACATTCAAGTGAGACACACACAAATTGCCACACGACTCCCAGTCACAATCCTGAGCGGGGATTTAACCCTTCAAGCCCGAGCACTGGTGGACACGGGGTCAGAAGGGAATCTGCTAGACAGCAGATGGGCAAAGGAGGTAGGGCTCCCTCTGGTGGTGCTTCCTTCGCCATTGCAGGTGCGGGCACTAGATGGCACCCTCCTCCCTTTACTCACACACAAGACACAACCAGTAACTCTGGTGGTGTCTGGAAACCACCGGGAGGAGATTGAGTTTTTTGTAACTTCTTCTACCTCCCGCGTGATTTTGGGCATCCCATGGATGTTAAAGCACAATCCCCGGATCGATTGGCCGTCTGGGGTGGTGGTTCAGTGGAGCGAAACCTGCCATCGGGTGTGTTTAGGATCCTCGGTTCCTCCCGGTTCCCAGGCTAAGGAGGAGGTCAAAGTCCCTCCCAATCTGACGGCAGTGCCGGTTGAGTACCACGATCTTGCTGATGTCTTCAGCAAGGATCTGGCACTCACCCTTCCCCCGCACCGTCCGTACGATTGTGCCATTGATTTGGTTCCAGGCGCTGAGTTCCCGTCCAGCAGGCTGTACAACCTCTCACGACCTGAGCGCGAATCAATGGAGACCTACATCCGGGACTCATTAGCTGCCGGGCTGATCCGGAACTCCACCTCCCCGATGGGGGCAGGTTTCTTTTTTGTGGGCAAGAAAGATGGCGGACTTCGTCCATGTATTGATTACAGGGGGCTGAATGAGATTACGGTTCGTAACCGATACCCGTTGCCATTATTAGATTCCGTGTTCACCCCCCTGCATGGAGCCAAAATCTTTACTAAGCTGGATCTTAGAAATGCGTATCACCTGGTTCGGATCCGGAAGGGAGACGAATCGAAGACGGCATTCAACACCCCATTAGGTCACTTTGAGTACCTGGTCATGCCGTTCGGCCTCACAAACGCCCCCGCGACGTTCCAAGCATTGGTTAATGATGTCTTGCGGGATTTCCTGCACCGATTCGTCTTCGTATATCTGGACGATATACTCATCTTTTCTCCGGATCCTGAGACTCATGTCCGGCATGTACGTCAGGTCCTGCAGCGGTTGTTGGAGAACCGGCTGTTTGTGAAGGGCGAGAAGTGTGAGTTTCACCGCACATCTTTGTCCTTCCTGGGGTTTATCATCTCCCCCAACTCCGTCGCTCCTGATCCGGCCAAGGTTGCGGCGGTGAGAGACTGGCCCCAACCCACTAGCCGTAGGAAGCTGCAACAGTTCCTCGGCTTTGCAAATTTCTACAGGAGGTTCATTAAGGGCTACAGTCAGGTAGTTAGCCCCCTGACAGCCCTGACCTCACCAAAAGTCCCCTTCACCTGGTCGGATCGTTGCGATGCCATGTTCAAGGAGTTGAAACGGCGCTTCTCGTCTGCACCCGTTCTGGTGCAGCCCGATCCTAGTCGCCAGTTAGTGGTTGAAGTGGATGCCTTGGACTCAGGGATAGGAGCCGTGCTTTCCCAGAGCGGGAAGACCGATAAGGTCCTTCACCCGTGTGCCTATTTTTCCCGCAGGTTGACCCCGGCCGAACGGAACTATGACGTCGGCAATCGAGAACTCCTTGCGGTGAAAGAGGCTCTTGAAGAGTGGAGACATCTGTTGGAGGGAACGTCCGTGCCATTCACGGTTTTCACTGACCACCGGAACCTGGAGTATATCAGGACCGCCAAGCGGCTGAACCCCAGGCAAGCCCGCTGGTCACTGTTCTTCGGCCGTTTTGACTTCCGGATCACCTACCGTCCCGGGACCAAGAACCAGAGATCGGATGCCTTGTCCCGGGTACATGAAGATGAAGTCAAAGCGGAGTTGTCGGATCCACCGGAACCCATCATCCCGGAGTCCACTATCGTGGCCACCCTCACCTGGGACGTAGAGAGAACCGTCCGGGAGGCCCTGGCACGAAGCCCGGACCCCGGAACTGGGCCGAAGAACAAACTATACGTCCCACCAGAAGCTAGGGCTGCAGTCCTGGACTTCTGTCATGGCTCCAAGCTCTCCTGTCATCCAGGGGTGCGAAGAACCGTGGCAGTTGTCCGGCAGCGCTTCTGGTGGGCGTCCCTAGAGGCCGACGTCCGGGATTATATCCAGGCCTGCACCACCTGCGCCAGGGGCAAGGCTGACCATCGCCGGGCATCAGGTTTACTCCAGCCGCTGCCCGTGCCTCATCGCCCCTGGTCCCACATCGGCCTGGATTTTGTCACGGGCCTCCCGCCGTCCCAGGGTAACACCACCATCCTCACGATAGTGGACCGATTCTCCAAGGCGGCCCACTTCGTGGCCCTCCCGAAGCTCCCAACAGCCCAGGAGACAGCGGACCTCCTGGTCCACCACGTCGTCCGGCTGCATGGGATTCCAACAGACATCGTCTCCGATCGCGGTCCCCAGTTCTCCTCGCAAGTCTGGAGGAGCTTCTGCCGGGAACTGGGGGCCACGGTGAGTCTCTCGTCCGGGTACCACCCTCAGACCAACGGGCAAGCAAAACGGGTAAACCAGGAGGTGGAGCAGGCCTTGCGCTGCGTGACTGCCGCACACCCGGTGGCCTGGAGTACCCATTTGGCCTGGATCGAGTATGCCCATAACAGCCAGGTGTCTTCAGCCACCGGCCTCTCCCCTTTTGAGGTATGTCTGGGGTATCAGCCCCCGTTGTTTCCGGTGGTTGAGGGAGAGGTCGGTGTGCCCTCGGTCCAGGCCCACCTGCGGAAGTGCCGTTGGGTGTGGCGTGCCGCCCGTTCTGCTTTGCTAAAGGCCCGGACGAGGGCAAAAGCCCATGCAGACCGTCGGCGGACCCCGGCCCCTGCGTATCGGCCTGGGCAGGAGGTGTGGTTATCCACAAAGGACATCCCCCTCCAAGTGGACTCCCCCAAGTTACAGGACCGTTACATCGGCCCATTCAAGATCCTGAAGGTCATCAGTCCAGCCGCAGTGAGGCTTCGGCTGCCGGCCTCACTGCGGATCCATCCTGTGTTTCATGTGTCCCGGATTAAACCTCATCACTCCTCACCCCTCTGTACTCCGGGTCCGGCGCCGCCTCCTGCCCGGATCATCGATGGCGAGCCGGCTTGGACTGTACGCCGGCTTTTGGATGTCCGTAGGATGGGCCGGGGCTTCCAGTATTTGGTGGACTGGGAGGGGTACGGCCCCGAAGAACGCTCCTGGGTGAAGAGGAGCTTCATCCTGGACCCGGCCCTCCTGGCCGATTTCTACCGCCGCCACCCGGACAAGCCTGGTCGGGCGCCAGGAGGCGCCCGTTGAGGGGGGGGTCCTGTTGTGTGGGCCGCCAGAAGAGGAGGTACTGCTGGCCCACCACCAGAGGGCGCCCTGCCTGGAGTGCGGGCTCAAGGCACCAGAGGGCGCAGCCGCCTCACAGGAGCAGCTAGGGTGACAGCTGTCACGCATCACCTGCAACAGCTGTTACCAATCAGCAGGGGTACATCAGCAGGACGACGTCTCCACCTCTTTGCCGAGATATCGTTCTACCTGGAAGGTAATATTCTCAGCTGACTGCTTGACAGTAACCTTTTGTGACTTTTGTGAGTGATAACAGACCTTTTTTCCAACGAGAGGTGGAGGTAGCTTTCCTGCCATGTGGATTACTGGGTGCAAACGCGCCCACCTTTAATTGTGTTTTTGTTCCTCGCCAGCAGTACCAGGTCCGACACGCGGAGGCAGTGGCCACCTGGGAGTTCGGGACTTGGCGGCTCCAGTATTCCCGGGGTCTGGTGGCGGAGGAAATCGTGTGGTTCAGGTTCTGCTTTGGACAGGTGTCTCCTATCTTCGAGCCTGCCCACACGACACCTTTGTGGATTGATTCTGATCTATTGTTGTAATCTGTTGTATTTGTTGTGCACATTCACAACAGTAAAGTGTTCTTATTTGACCTACTCCATTGTCCGTTCCTTTGCGCCCCCTGTTGTGGGTCCGTGTACCGACACTTTCCCAACAGAGACACAGCTTCTCTCTTGGGGAGATGCTCCATGTGCACATAATCACAATTCAATTTTTATGACTCAGGAAAATGTGAATAAACTTTTTTTAGAGTTTGTTGTTTTTAAACATTGACCACATGTGGAAAAAAAAAAAAAAACAACTCATAAATCTTAGCACATCTTTTTGTCAGTTTGATTGGTTTATTATTAAGAGCTATTCAGAAATAAAGAAGTCTTTCTTCAACATTCCTGGAAAGGTTGAGTTTTGCATATAATGTATTTTATTTTGCATTTTATTTGGTGGATACAGATTAAAGGCTTGAGGCAAGCTCATTTTTAAACATTTCATTTAGACAACATAAATAACACACTGCACAAACCTTTGAATGAAACGATAAAAATATGCAAATACAGTATAATGCAAAAGGGAGTATGCCTCCAAGCAAAATCACTTTAATGTCAAATGGTTAAAACTTTATCAACTTTCTAAGATTGCAAGTAGACGAAATCCACTGATGCCATAATTTGGAGGTATAACCATCCCCTCACACTCACAATCAGAGCTCCCAAGGGGCACCTTCAGATGTCCCAAAACAAAAAGGGAGAAACAGTGTGCAACAAATGGACAAGGCCAAGAGGTGGTGGTAAAGGTAAGCCAGAAAGTTGGCTACGAGAGTAGCACTAGCACTGAGGTATCTGGAAGCTTGAGAAGGATTGTGTAGATGTATGTGGAGGTCAGCACCCTCAAGGCTGCAGTGGGGAAGAGAAATCAGAAGGATGGCACCATTGAAGGAACAGCCATCTGGAGATTGGTCCTGTCATGGCAGGAGGGGGCAATGGATATCATGGCTGAGGCATTTAAGCAGTTACAGGTACTGGCTGTTTCAAGGATGCCATCATTGATGGAGGAAGTGACGGCAATCAAGCAAATGCCATTGAACCAGAAGCAGGGGATGATGCCTCAACAGTAACTCTGGGACTGGATGCATCTCCCCATGTCAGGAGCACGATCTAGACCCATGGACCCCTCAAGGACCTGAGTTTGTGGACAGTGCATGGTGAGAAAAAGGAATTTCATGCAGTGGTTCAGGATCAGGAGCATAATCAATCAATCAATCAATCAATCAACTTTTTTTTTATATAGCGCCAAATCACAACAAACAGTTGCCCCAAGGCGCTTTATATTGTAAGGCAAGGCCATACAATAATTATGAAAAACCCCAACGGTCAAAACGACCCCCTGTGAGCAAGCACTTGGCAACAGTGGGAAGGAAAAACTCCCTCTTAACAGGAAGAAACCTCCAGCAGAACCAGGCTCAGGGAGGGGCAGTCTTCTGCTGAGACTGGTTGGGGCTGAGGGAAAGAACCAGGAAAAAGACATGCTGTGGAGGGGGGCAGAGATCGATCACTAATGATTAAATGCGGAGTGATGCATACAGAGCAAAAAGAGAAAGAAACAGTGCATCATGGGAACCCCCCCACAGTCTACGTCTAAAGCAGCATAACCAAGGGATAGTCCAGGGTCACCCGATCCAGCCCTAACTATAAGCCTTAGCGAAAAGGAAAGTTTTAAGCCTAATCTTAAAAGTAGAGAGGGTATCTGTCTCCCTGATCTGAATTGGGAGCTGGTTCCACAGGAGAGGAGCCTGAAAGCTGAAGGCTCTGCCTCCCATTCTACTCTTACAAACCCTAGGAACTACAAGTAAGCCTGCAGTCTGAGAGCGAAGCGCTCTATTAGGGTGATATGGTACTACGAGGTCCCTAAGATAAGATGGGACCTGATTATTCAAAACCTTATAAGTAAGAAGAAGAATTTTAAATTCTATTCTAGAATTAACAGGAAGCCAATGAAGAGAGGCCAACACGGGTGAGATATGCTCTCTCCTGCTAGTCCCCGTCAGTACTCTAGCTGCAGCATTTTGAATTAACTGAAGGCTTTTTAGGGAACTTTTAGGACAACCTGATAATAAAGAATTACAATAGTCCAGCCTAGAGGAAATAAATGCATGAATTAGTTTTTCAGCATCACTCTGAGACAAGACCTTTCTGATTTTAGAGATACTGCGTAAATGCAAAAAGGCAGTCCTACATATTTGTTTAATATGCGCTTTGAATGACATATCCTGATCAAAAATGACTCCAAGATTTCTCACAGTATTACTAGAGGTCAGGGAAATGCCATCCAGAGTAAAGATCTGGTTAGACACCATGCTTCTAAGATTTGTGGGGCCAAGTACAATAACTTCAGTTTTATCTGAGTTTAAAAGCAGGAAATTAGAGGTCATCCATGTCTTTATGTCTGTAAGACAATCCTGCAGTTTAGCTAATTGGTGTGTGTCCTCTGGCTTCATGGATAGATAAAGCTGGGTATCATCTGCGTAACAATGAAAATTTAAGCAATACCATCTAATAATACTGCCTAAGGGAAGCATGTATAAAGTGAATAAAATTGGTCCTAGCACAGAACCTTGTGGAACTCCATAATTAACTTTAGTCTGTGAAGAAGATTCCCCATTTACATGAACAAACTGTAATCTATTAGACAAATATGATTCAAACCACCGCAGCGCAGTGCCTTTAATACCTATGACATGCTCTAATCTCTGTAATAAAATTTTATGGTCAACAGTATCAAAAGCAGCACTGAGGTCCAACAGAACAAGCACAGAGATAAGTCCACTGTCCGAAGCCATAAGAAGATCATTTGTAACCTTCACTAATGCTGTTTCTGTACTATGATGAATTCTAAAACCTGACTGAACCTCTTCAAATAGACCATTCCTCTGCAGGTGATCAGTTAGCTGTTTTACAACTACCCTCTCAAGAATCTTTGAGAGAAAAGGAAGGTTGGAGATTGGCCTATAATTAGCTAAAATAGCTGGGTCAAGTGATGGCTTTTTAAGTAATGGTTTAATTACTGCCACCTTAAAAGCCTGTGGTACATAGCCAACTAACAAAGATAAGTTGATCATATTTAAGATTGAAGCATTAAATAATGGTAGGACTTCCTTGAGCAGCCTGGCAGGAATGGGGTCTAATAAACATGTTGATGGTTTGGATGAAGTAACTAATGAAAATAACTCAGACAGAACAATCGGAGAGAAAGAGTCTAACCAAATACCGGCATCACTGAAAGCAGCCAAAGATAACGATACATCTTTGGGATGGTTATGAGTAATTTTTTCTCTAATAGTCAAAATTTTGTTAGCAAAGAAAGTCATGAAGTCATTACTAGTTAAAGTTAATGGAATACTCAGCTCAATAGAGCTCTGACTCTTTGTCAGCCTGGCTACAGTGCTGAAAAGAAACCTGGGGTTGTTCTTATTTTCTTCAATTAGTGATGAGTAGAAAGATGTCCTAGCTTTACGGAGGGCTTTTTATAGAGCAACAAACTCTTTTTCCAGGCTAAGTGAAGATCTTCTAAATTAGTGAGACGCCATTTCCTCTCCAACTTACGGGTTATCTGCTTTAAGCTATGAGTTTGTGAGTTATACCACGGAGTCAGACACTTCTGATTTAAAGCTCTCTTTTTCAGAGGAGCTACAGCATCCAAAGTTGTCTTCAATGAGGATGTAAAACTATTGACGAGATACTCTAACTCCCTTACAGAGTTTAGGTAGCTACTCTGCTCTGTGTTGGTATATGACAATAGAGAACATAAAGAAGGAATCATATCCTTAAACCTAGTTACAGCGCTTTCTGAAAGAATAAGAAGCATGCAGCACCACTGCTGCTTCACGATTGGAACCACCATCAAAGAATCAGACAAACTCAGAATAACCATCAGCAGAGATGCATAGCACCAGCATTCCCACTCCTTGTTCTAATTCTCTCTACCTCATATAGTCACATCTGAGCCACAGTAGGGGGCATATAATTATTACTCTATTTGCCTTATTTTGAAGAGATTTAAAGTTAGCCATTATTCGTGGTATGAGTGAACTGGCACAATAAGGATTAAAAATACATCCAATAAGTGTAAACCAGGCTGAACAAACTAAGCAACAAGTGATACAGTGTTGTGAAAAAGTGTTTGCCCCATTGACCCTTTACATGTTAGATTTTTATTAGGACATCAAGAAACAAAACAAAATTTCAGAATTTCCAAAATCACGCTCTTTAAACTCACAGTGAAAGTAAATCTCTACAGTTTGATATAATTTAATGAAAAATCTAAAAGCCAAAATGATGGTGTGAATAATACAGTTTTCTTCGGACAAGTCGGGATGGATATGTGAACATTCCCACTCCTTGTTCTAATTCGGTGAAAATTTTACAGGCTTCACAGAGAATAAGGACTGTTACTACAGCTTTAAGGACAGCTTTAAGGACGGCTTTAAGGACGGCTTTAAGGAGGCACGGCGCGCCGCGCTCCATGCTGCCATCGAGAGCCACAAACCACCGGATCATTTCTAAACGGATGGCTCTGTGGAGCCGGGACCATCGTGTGCACTTTCTCTGGTTATCACAAGAGCTGGACATCAACCATTTTCTGGCAGATTTCACTTTTAACAAGAGATTTTGTCATGGAAAGCCGAGCGGAGGCTTTGCGCGTCACGATGGATTCGCTACTGGAGCGAGACAAAACCACCTCCGTTTTGGTCTCACAGGACGGCTTTGAGATGGCGTTCAGACAGCTGTCGGTGGTTTTTCCATCGAGTGATTACCCGAGAAATTGTGGATGTGCCTGGACATGCCAGAACATGTCCCATGAGGCTTCATCACGGCGTTGCTTTGCGCCGTGCGGCACCGCCGCGACGCGCGGAATTCCTCCGCACGTCTGTCTCAATGTGCCGAAAAAGTGCTGATGTCCACGTCTTTTCACAATTCCTGTGCTAGTCAGATGACGTCCCGGATAAAACACAGCGTCCAGTTTGGAAATGAACGGCACATTCCACTGTTATAGGAGTTTTTGTCATGGAAAGAGGAGCGGAGGCTTTGCGAAGCCTCCGCTCGGCTTTCCATGACAAAATCTCTTGTTAAAAGTGAAATCTGCCGGAAAATTGTTGATGTCCAGCTCATGTGATACCCAGAGAAAGTGCACATGACGGTCCCAGCTCCACAGAGCCATCTGTTTAGAAATGATCCGGTGGGTTGTGGCTCTCGATGGCAGCACGGAGCGCGGCGCACCGAGCATCCTTAAAGCCATCCTTACAGCTGTAGTAATAGTCCTTATTCTCTGTGAAGCCCGTAAAATTTTCACCGAAAGCCAGATAAATTTTTCGAATGGTTTCCAGCTGCCAGTCTCTAACAGTTTCTGAAAAAATTCTGATGGAAAAAAAGCCCAAATCATTCTGCCATTTCCTGACAACGAAATTCCGCCGAGGGGCTGGACCACTCCTCACTCAAAGCCTGCTCACAGGCGAATGACGCAACCGGCAGGCGTGGAAAAACTCACGCATGCGCACGAGGGTTCAAGCTTGTCTGACGCAATCACGCGTGATTCAAATCCATATGGTTTTTCAAAAAAATAATAAGGACGGATACTTTTCTAATAGACCTCGTGCCGGTTTGGCATTTTGTATCACCACTCCTGCCTTCATAGTGGAGTTGCGCAGAGAATAATTTTCTTTCAACAAAACATCAAATCTATGCTTGAATCTCCAATGTGCCTTCTGGCAAATTGTAGCTGAACTTTCAAGTGTTTTTTTTTTTTTCCTTTTTTATAGAAGCCTGGTGAGCACAGTTCCACTTATTCTGCTAACCGCTAATTATCGAAGCTATTGTTTTCATTATCAGATTAGCTTTTCAGATAACTTTGAAAACCATCAGCGGACCAATTAGCTTCCGATAAATTTTGGTCTGATAATTATTAGACAGCTAACATATTATTACAAGCTTAGTGAATGGCATTTTAACAGTTAATAAACATTTTTGAAGTCTGATATCAAACATTTTAGAGCCTACCTGTTTTGTAGTAAATGTATAGTTCTATACAAACAGAGGACAGCTGATTTCAGGAGAAACCACTCTATGCTGTGCAATCAGAGAAGTGGTCACAAAAGAGAAACAAAATGAGAGCAGAAAAAAAAAATATTTCTCTTGACACCCTACTAACTAGCCGGCAATATCACCTAAGTCATCCAGAGGCATACAGTTTTAACTTATGGTTAAAATTTTAACCAAACTAATTTCGGACAAGTTATTTAAATTAACATCACATCTGAAGTTTTATAAAGTGAAAATATCACTTATATGTTTTAGTTTTAAAGTATTGCACTAATTTTAAAGGTTTTAGTGTGGACATGGTGTATCCAAAGTGCATTACGGGTACTGTAAAAGTTCACTACAGGAGAAATGCATTTGAGACACTCTGATCAGGCTCCACACGGACAACAGCATTAAACCCTCTGTATATTGTGCCTAAATATTCTCTGGGTTTATTTATATTGTTGTTATTGTGTTTGTTTTATGTAAAAATTCCAGAAGAAGCTCAGGTTGCTTCTTCATTATTTTCAATTGGAATCATTAAGAGCTGCAATCACTTCCTGTTTGCTCTTTAACTGTCAGTCCTTTGTTCCAGAGTAATACATATAAGATTTCTGAAATTCGGTTTGCGTTTTTTATTATTATTATTATTATTATTATTATTATTATTATTATTATTATTGCACACATCTTAAACGTAGCAGACAGATTATTTATTTGGAATATTTGTTTTAGCAAGTTTTCAGGGTCTCTACTACCATCTCCTGGCCAGTAGTGTTCATGGCAGTATTCATCCGCAGTATTGACATATCTCATAATCCTTTACGTGCCAGAGAGTTGTTGCAGCCTGTTGCTGCAGCTGATGAAAAGAAATAAAAATGTACATTTTGGTTGTATAATGTTCATTTCCAGTTGTTGTCGTGCTTTCTCTCTGTGCTATTTAAACTGCAGCAACTCCCTCACGTGCAAAAGATTATGGGTCAGGGTCTGAGCGTCTGGGCGCCAGTAGATGGCAGTGTTCTATTTATTTTGACCCCAGTTATATCAGCTGGTTGTCTAATCACAACTTGACTTTTGGCTTTTGCAAATGCCTTTTTTTTTCTTTACAAATAATGGAGTTATTCTGTCTGGATTAACTTGATTTATAAATCAAAACCATGTCAAAACTGCTTTATTTTCCAAGACCTCTGCCTTTATGCTTTTAAGGAATAATGATGTTGTGTGTGTGTGTGTGTGTGTGTGTGTGTGTGTGTGTGTGTGTGTGTGTGTGTGTGTGTGTGTGTGTGTGTGTGTGTGTGTGCGCGCGCATGCGTGCTGTCAGGAAAGATGACTTTAAGCTTGCTTTCAGCTTGTTTTCATCTTGGAATATAATACTTGCCATGGGATTAATATACATGCTGTTGGATTAAACTGCACAGTGTTTGGTACCTTCCCGGAGTAAGTGAGGTCATACCGGACTTTTCCATCACAAATGGGGAGGCCCACGGAATGAACTAAGTGGTGAAGACGATGGAATATGTCTAAAAATGATTCTAACATGACAATTATGATTAAATGAAGTATTAATGTGTTAAAATTAAGAGTTGATTAGAAAAAGTATGTTACAAATAAGTGAAATGAATGATTATATGAGTTGTTTTTCAGAAAGAGTGCAGAGTCAGAGGAAAAAAGGAAGTGAAGAAGATGTCGCAAGCAGGGCAAGAAAAGCTGATGATAAACAACTGATCAAATGATTAAGATATTGGTAAAATATGAAATTAATAAGAAATGAAAATGTTTGTATATGATTATATGAATTGTTTTTATGTGAAAGAGAGTTGTAATGAAATGATTGAATATGATTGATGTGATTCTAAAGAAATGATTTAAAAGAATGAATTCTCAGAAAAGCTGAAGTGTTAACAGAAAAGAGGAACTTGAGAAATAAGTTACTGGCAAGGGGCCGCAGATGACTTCCAGTAAGGGAAGGAGAAGGGAGGAGGTTTTGAGTCAACAGCGTCCCCATGGTAATCAAGATCATCTGAAGACAACAAGAGTCAAGCACATATATAAACTGTGAAACACCAGGAAACGGGGTTATTCTTCCAGGGAGAGGTGCTGTTGCCACTTCTCCCCTGCTACGAGGAGATCACAAGACTTGACCATCTTGTGAGCAGCAATTGGAATCGTGGAGTGAGAGGATTAGAGCCATAAGAGATCATTTGAGAGAGTTTTCAACTTCCACTCAGGCCGTCCAGTCATGGAGTAGCAGAGCACTGGAGAATAATCACTGGCCTTAAGTCTGAGTGGGGAATGTTCAACGTTTTCTCTCTCAAGGAACATCACTGCATACCAGAATGGATTAGATCAACTTTTGGTTGATTGAAGAAGGAATAAACTCTTATGTGGATTAACTTTCTGAAGGATTACAACATCACACAAGGATCGTGGTCAGCTAATGATTAATAGCTGATGAAGAGGAAATCAAGTTCATCGAGCTGGGGACTTTAACCTCAAAAACCTCCTTCCCTCACTCCTAGAAAAATTGTTAAGAAGTCAATCCAGTCCCAGTCAAAGTAAGATCAGTCAGAATTATTGAATCAAAAACAAAAATCTCTGCCAGTCATTATTCTAATTATACTTGAATTACTGTTGTGAAATTATCATCATATAACCTATTTTGATTATGTTGTCGGCACTTGCAAAACCTGCAATAAATTTCCAAGCATGCAGTTAAAGTGTTAAGGCTCGGACATTGGATTATTGATGCTTCTTAAGGTGTAAAAGTTAAAGTTTATTGGGTGTACAATATCAAAAAGTGCTCTAAAAGATTAGTCTGGTTTTTAATGAAAATAACACATCCTGGGGACTCGCTGTACGAGTCACTAAATTTAAAATCTAGCAACATTCCAAGAGCCCTGATCCATAAGAGGAGAGCTGCCGTTAACGGGCGTGGCCGGTTCATATCGTGGTTCCAGAGAAGGCTATTCGACCGGGGTGCGAGATCAGCGTCAGCGGGGTGGACGTCCAGATGGAGGCAGTGAGCGGCTAGACGAATCTCCTCGCCACCAGCTTAAACAGCCTTTGTGCAGCTCTGCCGGGGTAATACCCGTGGAGACATGAAGGTCGGACCCCAGAGACGGAGAGCTGGTTTTGTACACAAACACACTCATCGGAGGGTGAGCGTGTGCCGTGTATCTAAAAAAAGCGGGATCTGACAGTGCGTGTGGAGCTGAGCTTAACTTCTCTCAACTGGTTCACTGCTGCAAAATATCTAGTAAACAGGAGCTTCCAGCAGTGGGCAGGGTGCACAAAGACAGAAGTGCTAACTCATTGTTTGGGTTTCTGGGGCCCTTTGATGCTACCAGAAGCAATTGTGGTGTTAAAACTCTAAATCAGCTTGTTAGTAGTTGTAAGTGTACCGGAGACAATACTGAAAGTTATCGGTTATCGGTTAGCTGTAGCTTCCGATACATTCTTGGGTGGTTTATCGGTTTAGCTTCATAAAAGATAACTTTTCAGTTAGCTAGTTAGCTGTTATCCAAGCTATCTTTTTGGTTACCTGTGCCCACCACTGTTTGTATGTCATGTGACATGGATTATTCATACCATATGCCATTGTGTTCCACTTCCTGTGCAATAGTGCTATTTAGCATGCAATTTTGATACTATACAATTTGTGCAACTGCACACTGTGACCACTATGTGCACTCACACTAGCAGCGATGGTGCTTAGCTTATAAACAAACATGGCAAGAGCTGCTCATTCATCTAACACAAATAAACAAATCCAGTACACTGTAGCCCATCTGGAGGCATTTGCAGTATTCGCTGGGATGTCTCGAGATGAAGTAGAACCACTGTCGGATGAAGAGCTCAACACATTTCTGTCACAATTTTTTTGGTGGACTGAGAAAAGCAGATGGCAGCCGGTACACAATGCATGGCCTCAGCTATGGACTATATACATGTCAGGATTGTTTTTGAACTATCTGACTGTTTTTGCAAGTTGACTGAGAACTGTCATGTGGGTGCTTATGTCTTGTGGGGATTTTAGCATTTTCATGGTATTCATGTTTTGGTTTTTCTTTATGTTCAGGTTTTGGTCTGCTTTGTGTTTGACTGCATGCTCTTGTCTGGTGTCTAGGGTTGGGTCGGGGTGTATCTTGTCCCTTTTGTTGCCACGCCCTTTTCCTAGTTGTTCTCCCACACCTGTATCTCATTTTCCCTAATCGTTCTGTTATTTAAACCCTCTGTTTTCCCCATGTCTTTGCCAGTTCATTGTTCCTTGTGTCTTCCTCCCAGCCTTGTACCACAGTTCTTGCTTTTGAATTTTTTTTTTTTTTTTTTGCTTTGCCATGTACTGAATCTGTTTTTGACCTCAACTTTGCATCATATTTTGGATACCGTTGCTGGTTTTGGCTTACCTACTTGTGTACTGACCTTTGACTGGCTCATGAGTAAAACCCTTTTTACACATTAAGCCTCTGAGTGAGTCTCACATTTGTGTTCAGCCTTTTTGGGTCCAGGTTCTTGACCAGAACAATTCTGGATTGGATTGGACTCCGAGTTAAAATTTGTGTCAGACTGTTTGGAACCTGCTGACGTCAAAGGACCAGCGATGCACACCAAAATGTAAGTCCCTTTCTCTTGTTTAGAAATTAATAAAATATCAAATGACAAGGACATATTTTAGGCATATTTTGGTGACTTTAACATTCATATAAATAAGCCTTCTGAGCCCCTATGCAAATCATTTATGGAAATTGTGGATGCATTAGGATTTCGGCAATGCATTCGGGATTCGACGCACATTAGTGGAAATACCCTGGATCTGGTTATCGCACGTGGTATTGCTGTCACGAATATTGACATCACGCTTCTTACATCAGTGGTGTCTGATCCCTCACTTATTAAGTTTACAGTTTCGCTGCTGTGTTTAGTGGAACAACAACCTTATATATCTTTACGGCGATGCATCAACTCCTCAACTAAGACTGAACTCAAAGCTAGACTGCCTGATGTCTTAGCTTCACATTTGACAAATACCCAGTCAGTAGACAGACTTGTGGATAGTTTAAATTCAGTGCTCAAAACTACACTTAACATGATGGCACCGCCTGTGTTAAAACCGCGCTCCCCCAAATCACAGTCACCTTGGTTCAATGATTATCTGCGTGACCTCAAGCATAAAGCAAGAGGTCTAGAACGGAAATGGCGTTGTTCAAAATTAGAAGTATTTCACCTTGCGTGGCGTGATGCTATCTTAGACTATAAGCATGCATTATTGGCTACAAAGCGGACTTACTACTCTGATTTGATCAACAAAAACAAGCATATCTCAAAGTTCTTGTTCGACACGGTAGCAACACTTTTGCATGGACAACCACCTGTAGTTCGCTCTCCTTTTACATCACAAGATTTCCTGGATTACTTTGGGAAGAAAATAGAAGACATCAGGTTAAACATATCCCGGCATGCCTTAATCCAGCCACTACACCCTGCTATTGATGTGGGCGCCACTACTGAGGTATTACCTAGATTTACAGAATTTGACAGTATCTCACTAGGCATGCTGACAAAACTCGTAATGTCAACAAAAAGCACAACCTGTTTATTTGATCCTATACCAACAAAACTGTTTAAGGACCTGTGGCCCACTCTTGGGCCGACTGTGTTGGAAATTATTAATCTTTCTTTAACTTCTGGATCTGTTCCTAAATGTTTCAAATCTGCAGTGATTAAACCATTACTTAAGAAACCTAATCTTGACCCTAGTGTATTGACAAACTATCGGCCGATATCAAATCTATCATTTTTCTCTAAAATTCTAGAAAAAGTGGTGTCACAGCAGCTCGTAGACTATCTTACTGAGAATAATCTCTTTGAGCCACTGCAGTCTGTTTTTAGAAAATATCATTCCACAGAGACGGCTCTCACTAAAGTGGTGAATGATCTTCTGCTTACAATGGATTCGGACACCACTATGGTTCTGTTAGATCTCAGTGTTGCATTTGATACAGTGGATCATCATATTCTACTTGATAGGCTGGAAAATCATTTTGGGATTACTGGGAGTGCCCTTGCATGGCTGACGTCATACTTGACCAGTCGTTCTCACTGTGTTTTGTACAGTAACACTACCTCTAACCTTAGCGACATGAAATTTGGGGTTCCACAGGGGTCTGTCTTAGGCCCCCTGCTTTTCTCCCTTTATATAGCACCCCTACCTGTCACTGCTATGCAGATGATACTCAGTTCTACATGCCGATAACTGCTGGTAATCTCGTTCACATACACTCAACAAAAATATAAACGCAACACTTTTGGTTTTGCTCCCATTTTGTATGAGATGAACTCAAAGATCTAAAACTTTTTCCACATACACAATATCACCATTTCCCTCAAATATTGTTCACAAACCAGTCTAAATCTGTGATAGTGAGCACTTCTCCTTTGCTGAGATAATCCATCCCACCTCACAGGTGTGCCATATCAAGATGCTGATTAGACACCATGATTAGTGCACAGGTGTGCCTTAGACTGCCCACAATAAAAGGCCACTCTGAAAGGTGCAGTTTTGTTTTATTGGGGGGGGATACCAGTCAGTATCTGGTGTGACCACCATTTGCCTCATGCAGTGCAACACATCTCCTTCGCATAGAGTTGATCAGGTTGTCAATTGTGGCCTGTGGAATGTTGGTCCACTCCTCTTCAATGGCTGTGTGAAGTTGCTGGATATTGGCAGAAACTGGTACACGCTGTCGTATACGCCGGTCCAGAGCATCCCAAACATGCTCAATGGGTGACATGTCTGGTGAGTATGCCGGCCATGCAAGAACTGGGACATTTTCAGCTTCCAAGAATTGTGTACAGATCCTTGCAACATGGGGCCGTGCATTATCCTGCTGCAACATGAGGTGATGTTCTTGGATGTATGGCACAACAATGGGCCTCAGGATCTCGTCACGGTATCTCTGTGCATTCAAAATGCCATCAATAAAATGCACCTGGGTTCTTCGTCCATAACAGACGCCTGCCCATACCATAACCCCACCGCCACCATGGGCCACTCAATCCACAACACTGACATCAGAAAACCGCTCACCCACACGACGCCACACACACTGTCTGCCATCTGCCCTGGACAGTGTGAACCGGGATTCATCCGTGAAGAGAACACCTCTCCAACGTGCCAAACGCCAGCGAATGTGAGCATTTGCCCACTCAAGTCGGTTACGACGATGAACTGGAGTCAGGTCGAGACCCCGATGAAGATGACGAGCATGCAGATGAGCTTCCCTGAGACGGTTTCTGACAGTTTGTGCAGAAATTCTTTGGTTATGCAAACCGATTGTTTCAGCAGCTGTCCGAGTGGCTGGTCTCAGACGATCCTGGAGGTGAACATGCTGGATATGGAGGTCCTGGGCTGGTGTGGTTACACGTGGTCTGGGGTTGTGAGACTGGTTGGATGTACTGCCAAATTCTCTGAAATGCCTTTGGAGATGGCTTATGGTAGAGAAATGAACATTCAATACACGAGCAACAGCTCTGGTTGACATTCTTGCTGTCAGCATGCCAACTGCACGCTCCCTCACATCTTGCGACATCTGTGGCATTGTGCTGTGTGATAAAACTGCACCTTTCAGAGTGGCCTTTTATTGTGGGCAGTCTAAGGCACATCTGTGCACTAATCATGGTGTCTAATCAGCATCTTGATATGGCACACCTGTGAGGTGGGATGGATTATCTCAGCAAAGGAGAAGTGCTCACTATCACAGATTTAGACTGGTTTGTGAACAATATTTGAGGGAAATGGTGATATTGTGTATGTGGAAAAAGTTTTAGATCTTTGAGTTCATCTCATACAAAATGGGAGCAAAACCAAAAGTGTTGCGTTTATATTTTTGTTGAGTGTAAAATCCTTAGAAGATTGCCTTGCAGCAGTGAGAAGCTGGATGTCTAGAAACTTCCTACTTTTAAACTCTGATAAGACTGAAATGATGGGTCTTGGTCCAGTGAGACATCGGCATCAATTTGACCAGTTAATGCTCAGCCTCAGCTCGTGTGTCATACATCACACTGACAAAGTGAGGAACCTTGGGGTAAATTTTGATCCTTCATTGTCCTTTGGCCTCCACATTAGAAATATTACTAGGACTGCTTTCTTCCACCTGCGAAATATAGTGAAGATTCGTCCCATCCTATCTATGGCTGATGCTGAGACCCTGATCCATGCATTTATCTCTTCTAGATTGGACTACTGCAATGTTCTATTTTCTGGTTTACCGCAGTCTAGCATTAGGGGTCTCCAATTGGTTCAAAATGCTGCAGCCAGACTTTTGACACAAAGCAGAAAGTTCGACCACATTACACCCATTTTGGCATCCCCTTCACTGGCTTCCTGTCCCAGTGAGATCAGATTTTAAGGTTCTGCTACTAACGTATAAAATTATTCATGGACTGGCGCCCTCCTACCTAGCTGACCTAATTAAACCTTACGTACCGGCCCGGGCTTTACGTTCTCAGGGTGCAGGACTACTTTGTGTCCCTAAGGTGAATAAGAAGTCTGCGGGTCACAGAGCTTTCTCTTATCGTGCCCCTGTTCTGTGGAATGATCTCCCTGCATCAATAAAACAGTCAGATTCTGTGGAGACTTTCAAGTCCAGACTTAAGACGCACTTATTTTCCCTTTCATATAGCTAGCATACTGGTACAGTTTTGTTTTACGCTTTTTACTCTTTTAATTCATTTATCAGTAATTGGAGCGGGCCGCGGCCTCAACTTTACCTAAATTCTGGGTCTTTTAGTGAAGTTTAGGGCTAGTGGCCGGCAGTCACCTTAGTATTTTTCTGTTTTTTCTTGTTGTTTAATGCTGACAAATTATACAGTATTTCTTGTCTTTCTGATGCCTGATTCTGTTTTTTCTCTCTGTTTAAGGTGCAGCTCCATCCAGAGATAGTTGTGTTCGTGTTGGCGATCCTCCTGTCCTGTGCGCCAATAGCATTTCTTGTATATTCGTCCGTGAATTGTTCTGTGAATTGTTCTGTAATTTATTTTTGTAGCATGGCCCAAGCAGAGGGTCACCCCTTTGAGTCTGGTCTGCTTGATGTTTCTTCCTCAGACGGAGTTTTTCCTTACCACTGTTGCTGTGGGGGTTGGTAAGGTTAGACCTTACCTGTGTGAAGCGCTTTGAGGCAACTCTGTTGTGATTTGGCGCTATATAAATGAAAATAAATTGGAAAAAAAAAATTGAAATAGGCATTATGTAAAGCAAATAATGAATGTTTTTTCATTTGTTCAATGGAAAGAATATTTCATTCGGGGAAAGATGGAATGTTCCATTCAATGAGCCGTCCTTTCCCCTCATGAAATATTCTTACCATTGCACTCATAGCATCAGAGTCCCTTGTTGACACCACAGCTGGCACAGGAGGTCCATATGATGGTCCAGCAGGAAAAAGCAGCAGCAGTTGAAAAAAAATTACCAGTCTAGTGAGCAGTTTTCTTTCTCAGCTGTGAAAGAATTAACTCTTTGAGAGAGTAATTTTCATGTGGCTTCAAGTTTTCTGTCTATTTAATTTTCACTTTTTTTCCCATTTCAGAGGTGCTCTGACCACCTCTCATGCAGGCACAAATTAAAAACTTCACATGGACATGAGATATCATATTATTTTATTTATTTTTCATCTGCACAGCAGCGTGTGATGCATTATGCACATGTGTGCATGACAAAGTAGGTGGCCACAAATACTCCTTTGAATCACAAACGCATCTCCCGAATGTATCTTTAAGCACATCCATGCATGTAAAGAGTTCAGTGGCAGGACTGTCAATACAGATTTGAGAATGCCCAGAAACACTCACTTCTCACTTCACCTCTCACTCTGCACCACATTGCCGACATCCATTGTCTCTGTGGCTGAAATGGACCTTATAGCTGTGCAGCCTAATGCAAATGCAAAATCTGCAAATTAGTGTGTGAGCAAAAATTTTGTTTCAAAAATGTTCACATTTCAGAGATTGTAGTTAATATTTTACTGAGTGTATAATGTAATCAGCCTGTGATGTTACTGGGGATAGTTCACAATTATGCATGTGTATGTTTGCATGTATGTATGCAAATAGAATTTTAATGTTGCATGCATGCTCATTATTTGCATGATTCATGCACTGCTGTGCATGAATTAGAATGCTGTATAGCACTGTGGAATAACCAGGACCTTAGAGACTGGAGATGTACATGGCACCCTCTTGGACTAAAAAAATGCATGTTGCAAAAAGTGGTACTCTGGACATGCAGGGTTGAACTCATGCTGTGGTTTGTTCAGGGCTGGTCTCTGGCTCAAACACAAATGGACATAGACCTCAGGCATGGAATGACCTCAGATCTCAAATTGTCCTAATCATGGAGTTACATAAACCAAACATAACCACCTGGTATGGAGAATGACTAGAGAAGCTGCATGAAGAAGGACAGAGAAAGCTGAATGAAGACAGATGCTGTTTGGGCCTCCTCCAGACATGATGATGTTGGTGCAGACCAGATTGGTTTGTTCCAAATGGTGAGTCAAGAACCAGACAGATTATAATGGCCTGAAATAAGGTGACTGCCAGCAGCTGAATGAGGTTGACTAACTGTGATGTGGAAGTGGATGGAGCTGAGAGCCGGTAGATGGGGAAAGCTGCAGAGTAAGGGATTCATGAATATTAGCAATAAAGTCAAATAAATCAGCATAAGAGTCTAACATAAACTGAGGACGGTGGTTGAGGTGAAAGGGTTTTTAATGGCTGCTAAGTTGAAGAATGCTGCCAGTAATCATCTTTAGAGCATGTGACCAGAACACTGTCCCTGCGCTCATAAACGCCTTGAATGAAATCCTGCTGTAGCATGAACATGCCTGAGACATAGTTTACCCAAAATGTAATTCAGTGTGTAAAAGTCCTACCACAAATTTGTTCCATCCACCAATTTAACCAGCTGATTCTAATTAGATCAACTCTTGAGGCAGGTCGGTGAGCTACTGATTGAAATTGCCTGTCTTAGGTGCACAGGTGTAAACAATACATGGTAGGACCTTTACTCACTGACCCTCCTCTGGTCTTCAGTCATGTGTCAGAAAGATAATAGTCAACTGATTCAGCGGCAACTTGCGCAGTAGTGGACACATGGTAAATCAATCATATATGGATCCACCAAGGAAGTGCCATCAGACTGAACAGGATGTCAATATTAACCAGCCATGAAATACTAGGATATAAGACAGAAAATGTCAACAATTAGTCCTCATGGACCTTCCAGGATTTAATTCATTTTTATTTTATTTTTTTTTATTGTAGCATTATTATTGGCATGGTCACAATTAAATGTCTAATTACAATGGTCAAAACAGACCTAATCTGAATCATAATATTGTCACTTGCTCTTATAGGAGTATGTCTGAGTGAGAGTCTCTATCCACTGAGTTCATTCCTCATCAGTTTGTCATGTTGCACTGAAGTGGTGTGAACCCAAATGCTGCAAGCAGAGGAAGCTGGGGCACAGTGGATCAGAAATGTTGTTTTGTGACAGCATAAACACATTATGCATAGGTTTAGGTCATTCTATTGTGGATTTAACACAGCAAGTTATTGTTTATAAGGCTGTGTTATTTATTTCTCCCCAAGTGTAATTTACAGGTGTTTAAAATTGATTTTAAAATTTTTGATTCACTGTGCCCTGGACACTAATTCACAGGGCGCAGTGAATCAGTGTCTGGGGTACAGTGAATCAACTTAGTAATATAATAAATAATATAATGAAAAAACATGATTAGAAAGATTTCTTCAAAATTATTAAATATATGCTGATGTATATACAAACTATAATCCAGTAAACCAGCTATGTAATGTGTGTGTCTTATATCATGACATAAGTCCTTCAGAAGCTATTATAAATACAACTGTCATAATTTCTGTTCAAACATGAAAACTGTTGTGTGGGCCGCTGAAGAGGAGGTACTGCTGGCCCACCACCACCAGAGGGCGCCCTGCCTGGAGTGCGGGCTCCAGGCACCAGAGGGCGCTACCGCATCATGGGAGTAATCTGGGTGACAGCTGTCACCCATCACCAAACACAGCTGTTTCTACTCAGCACCGAGGTATATCAGGAGGACGGCGTCTCCACCTCAGTGCCGAGATATCGCCTAAGACCAAGGTAACATTCTCTGCAGCATATTCTGTGATTGACAAACTTGTTAAACCTTTCAGGACTGGTGACTACTGAGACCCTCCTTCTTTGGATAAGTACTCACCTTCCTGCTGAACTTTGCCAAGAGGTGGAGGCGGCTTCTCCCCTCTCTGTACTGGGTGCGTTCATCCACTCCTGTGTGTTCTTGCTCTCTCCTGCCAGCAGTACCGGATCCGACGAGCGGAGGCAGTGGCCACCTGGGAATTCGGGACTTGGCGGTTCCAGTATTTCCGGGGTTCGGTGGCAGTGGAGATCTGGGTGGTTCCGGTTCGACTGAGACGGACGTCTCCTATCTTCGAGCCTGCCCACACGACACCAGCGGATTCGACCCTAAACATTGTGTTTGTTATACTACTCGTGCTTGTTTCAGTAGTAAATCTTGTTTTTTACTTCCTCCATTGTCCATTCATTGCGCCCCCTGTTGTGGGTCCGTGTTCCTACACTTTCACAACAGGATATCTCGGCCAGCGTCATGGATCCCGAGGGGCGTCAACCGGCTGTTGAACGGCCAATGGAAGACCAAGGCGCAGCGGAGGCTTCGGGAGGGGTAATCGGTGAGTTGCAGCGGATCCTCACCGCTTTCACCTCTCGGATCGATTTAATGACCGAGCAGCACGTTCTCCTAAACCGCAGGGTGGAGGCTCTCGCCGCACAAGTGGAGGCACGCCCTTCGGGCGCCGCTGCGGCTCTCCCTCCCGAGGACCCTGCGCGTGAAAGTGACGTTCCACTGGTCGTTCAACGGTCCCTTCCTCCGTCCCCAGAAGCTTACATAAGCCCTCCAGAAACGGTACGGAGGCTGTGTGGAGACGTGCGCGGACTTTCTTATGCAGTGTTCGCTCGTCTTCGCTCAGCGTCCCGTGATGTACGCGACTGACGCTAGCAGAGTAGCTTATGTGATAAATCTGCTTCGTGGGGAGGCACGCGCTTGGGCTACAGCGCTCTGGGAGCAGAACTTACGGCTCCTTCATACTTACGATGGGTTTGTACGGGAGCTCAGAACGGTGTTCAATCATCCCAACAGAGGGGAGTCCGCTTCAACCGCACTACTGTCCATTCGACAGGGACGCCGGAGCGCAGCTGCCTATGCAGTCGCCTTCCGCATCGCGGCGGCGAGATCCGGCTGGAATAGCACTGCCCTCCGCGCTGCCTTTATAAACGGACTGTCACTGGTCCTAAAAGAGCACCTGGTGGCTAAGGACGAACCGCGGGATTTAGATGGGCTTATCGATCTAGTCATACGACTCGACAACCGGTTAGAAGAACGCCGTCGGGAACGAGGCGAAGGGCGTGGCCAGGCACGCGTCGTCCCTCTCCCTTCCGGGTCCGATCGAGCTCCGCCCTCCCCACGCTCCTCTGTTCCTGCGCTCCGTGCGCCTATGGCTCCCCCTGCTGACGAAGCTATGGACACGAGCAGGGCAACATTTAGGGCACCTGGAGCACAAAGGAGGCGGGCCCACGGAGCTTGTTATGTTTGTGGCTCGAGTGAGCATATGGCAAACGACTGCCCCGAGCGGTTAAACTCCAACGCCCGCCCCTAGAGACTGGGCCAGGGGTGGGCCAAAACATTCACGTGGGACACACCCACATTGCTACACGACTCCCAGTCACGATCCTGTTCGAGGACTCAACCCTGAAGGCCCCAGCACTGGTGGACACGGGCTCTGAGGGGAATCTGCTTGACAGTAGATGGGCCAGGGAGATAGGGCTCCCTCTGGTGGCTCTTACCTCGCCTGTGCAGGTTCGGGCACTAGATGGCTCCCTACTCCCACCAATCACGCACAAGACACCTCCAGTAACTCTGGTGGTGTCAGGTAACCACCGGGAGGTGATCGAGTTCTTTGTGACTCAGGCCACCTCCCGTGTGGTTTTAGGGTTTCCATGGATGCTTAAGCACAATCCCCGGATTGATTGGCCGTCCGGGGTAGTGGTTCAGTGGAGCGAAACCTGCCATCGGGAGTGTCTCGGTTCCTCGGTTCCTCCCGGCTCCCAAGCTAAGGAGGAGGTCCGAGTCCCGCCCAATCTGAAGGCGGTGCCAGCGGAGTATCATGACCTCGCTGACGTGTTCAGCAAGGATCTGGCTCTCACGCTTCCTCCCCACCGTCCGTACGATTGTGCCATTGATTTGGTTCCAGGCAGTGAGTTCCCGTCCAGTAGGCTGTACAACCTCTCACGGCCGGAACGCGAATCAATGGAGACCTATATCCGGGACTCATTAGCTGCCGGATTGATCCGGAATTCCACCTCACCGATGGGCGCAGGTTTCTTTTTTGTGGGTAAAAAAGATGGCGGGCTTTGTCCATGCATTGATTACAGGGGGTTGAACGAGATCACGGTTCGCAACCGATACCCGTTGCCCTTGTTGGATTCAGTGTTCACTCCCTTGCATGGAGCCAAAATCTTCACCAAGCTGGATCTTAGAAATGCGTATCATTTGGTTCGGATTCGGAAGGGAGACGAATGGAAGACGGCATTTAACACCCCCTTAGGTCATTTTGAGTACCTGGTCATGCCGTTCGGTCTCACTAATGCTCCCGCGACTTTTCAAGCGTTGGTAAACGATGTCTTGCGGGACTTCCTGCACCGGTTCGTCTTCGTATATCTAGACGATATACTCATCTTTTCCCCGGATCCTGAGACTCATGTCCGGCATGTCCGTCAGGTTCTGCAGCGGTTGTTGGAGAACCGTCTGTTTTGAAGGGCGAGAAGTGTGAGTTCCACCGCACTTCTTTGTCCTTCCTGGGGTTTATCATCTCCTCCAACTCCGTCGCCCCGGACCCGGCCAAGGTTGCGGCGGTGAGAGATTGGCCCCAACCAACAAGCCGTAGGAAGCTGCAACAGTTCCTCGGTTTTGCTAATTTCTATAGGAGGTTCATCAAGGGCTACAGTCAGGTAGTTAGCCCCCTGACAGCCCTGACCTCTCCAAAAGTTCCCTTCACCTGGTCGGACCGGTGCGAGGCCGCGTTCAAGGAGTTGAAATGGCGCTTCTCGTCTGCACCAGTTCTGGTGCAGCCCGATCCTAGCCGCCAGTTAGTGGTTGAAGTGGATGCCTCGGACTCAGGGATAGGAGCGGTGCTCTCCCAGAGCGGGAAGACCGATAAGGTCCTTCACCCGTGTGCCTATTTTTCTCGCAGGTTGACCCCCGCTGAACGGAATTATGACGTCGGCAATCGGGAACTCCTTGCTGTGAAAGAGGCCCTCGAAGAGTGGAGACATCTGTTGGAGGGAACAGCCGTGCCATTCACGGTTTTCACTGACCATCGGAACCTGGAGTACATCAGAACCGCCAAGCGTCTGAACCCCAGGCAAGCCCGCTGGTCACTGTTCTTTGGCCGTTTTGACTTCCGGATTACCTACCGCCCCGGGACCAAGAATCAGAGATCGGATGCATTGTCCCGGGTGCACGAAGATGAGGTCAAAATGGAACCGTCGGATCCCCCGGATCCCATCATCCCGGAGTCCGCTATCGTGGCCGCCCTCACCTGGGACGTGGAGAAGACCGTCCGGGAGGCCCTGACCCGTGTCCCGGACCCCGGAAACGGACCAAAGAACAGACTGTACGTCCCACCAGAAGCTAGGGCCGCAGTCCTGGACTTCTGTCACGGTTCTAAGCTCTCCTGTCACCCAGGGGTGCGAAGGACCGTGGCAGTCGTCCGGCAACGCTTCTGGTGGGCATCCCTGGAGACCGACGTCCGGGACTACGTCCAGGCCTGTACCACCTGCGCCAGGGGCAAGGCCGATCATAGAAAGACCTCAGGGCAACTACAGCCATTGCCTGTGCCTCATCGCCCCTGGTCCCACATCGGCCTGGATTTCGTCACGGGTCTCCCGCCGTCCCAGGGAAACACTGTTATCTTCACGATAGTGGACCGTTTCTCCAAGGCGGCCCACTTCGTGGCCCTCCCGAAGCTCCCTACAGCCCAGGAGACAGCGGACCTCCTGGTCCACCACGTCGTCCGTCTGCATGGCATACCATCAGACATCGTCTCCGATCGCGGTCCCCAGTTCACCTCGCATGTCTGGAGGAGTTTCTGCCGGGAACTGGGGGCCACGGTCAGCCTCTCGTCTGGGTACCATCCCCAGACCAACGGGCAGGCAGAGCGGGCGAATCAAGAACTGGAGCAGACACTTCGCTGTGTGACAGCCGCGCACCCGACGGCCTGGAGTACCCACCTGGCCTGGATCGAGTACGCCCACAACAGTCAAGTGTCATCAGCCACCGGCCTCTCCCCGTTTGAGGTGTGCTTGGGGTATCAGCCCCCCTTGTTTCCGGTGGTTGAGGGAGAGGTCGGTGTGCCCTCGGTCCAGGCCCACCTACGGAAGTGCCGTCGGGTGTGGCGGGCCGCCCGCTCTGCCTTGTTGCAGGCCCGGACGAGGGCGAAGAAACATGCAGACCGGCGACGAGCCCCGGCCCCCAAGTATCGTCCTGGGCAGGAGGTCTGGTTATCCACCAAGGACATTCCCCTACAGGTTGACTCACCTAAACTGCAAGAACGATACATCGGACCGTATAAAATCCTCAAGGTCATCAACCCCGCCGCAGTGAGGCTCCAGCTTCCGGCCTCACTGCGGATCCATCCAGTGTTCCATGTTTCCCGGATCAAGCCTATTCACACCTCACCCCTCTGCACCACGGGTCCGGCACTGCCTCCTGCCCGGATCATCGACGGAGCACCGGCTTGGACTGTCCGCCGGCTCCTTGACGTCCGTCGGATGGGCCGGGGTTTTCAGTATCTGGTGGACTGGGAGGGGTACGGCCCCGAGGAGTGCTCCTGGGTGAAGAAGGGCTTCATCCTGGACCCGGCCCTCCTGGCCGACTTCTACCGACGCCATCCGGACAAGCCCGGTCGTGCGCCAGGAGGCGCCCGTTGAGGGGGGGGTCCTGTTGTGTGGGCCGCTGAAGAGGAGGTACTGCTGGCCCACCACCACCAGAGGGCGCGCTGCCTGGAGTGCGGGCTCCAGGCACCAGAGGGCGCTACCGCATCATGGGAGTAATCTGGGTGACAGCTGTCACCCATCACCAAACACAGCTGTTTCTACTCAGCACCGAGGTATATCAGGAGGACGGCGTCTCCACCTCAGTGCCGAGATATCGCCTAAGACCAAGGTAACATTCTCTGCAGCATATTCTGTGATTGATAAACTTGTTAAACCTTTCAGGACTGGTGACTACTGAGACCCTCCTTCTTTGGATAAGTACTCACCTTCCTGCTGAACTTTGCCAAGAGGTGGAGGCGGCTTCTCCCCTCTCTGTACTGGGTGCGTTCATCCACTCCTGTGTGTTCTTGCTCTCTCCTGCCAGCAGTACCGGATCCGACGAGCGGAGGCAGTGGCCACCTGGGAATTCGGGACTTGGCGGTTCCAGTATTTCCGGGGTTCGGTGGCAGTGGAGATCTGGGTGGTTCCGGTTCGACTGAGACGGACGTCTCCTATCTTCGAGCCTGCCCACACGACACCAGCGGATTCGACCCTAAACATTGTGTTTGTTATACTACTCGTGCTTGTTTCAGTAGTAAATCTTGTTTTTTACTTCCTCCATTGTCCATTCATTGCGCCCCCTGTTGTGGGTCCGTGTTCCTACACTTTCACAACAGAAAACAGTTGTTTATATACACAAATTATAGAAGTATTTCATGGAAAATAAATGTACAAGCTTCAACAAGTAATATTTGTCATCCACTTGATACTGGGGCTTAGTAAATTACTTTCTAGACTGATTCACTGTGCCCCGGGTGCATGTGACACACATGAATCATGTTATCAAATAGCTAATAGTCTGGAGAAGACATAACACATGCTCATCCGTTGGACGGGGTAGTCTTCTAACTAATAACAATTTTTTGGGCCACCTTTCCTCTGTTGTGAGAAATAAATACAAAGATGCTGACATCCACAAAATTTACTTTTCATAGGAAAAAACTGACTTCACTTGCCGCTTAGTTTTACCCTTAATGTATCCAAAAACAAAACACTAATTTATAAGGAGGATGTCTTTATGCACAAAAATATGGCATAACTGCGGCAAATATGTATGTAGTTTTGCAGATATAGCTACTGATTCACTGTGCTCCATGATTCACCATGCCCCGGTTTCCTCTACACTTTGGGCCTGATTTAAAAAGATCCCATATAACAAGTACTAAATTGTGTGGGCATTCTAAAATTTTAACATTGGGGTGGTGAACATTTTGCAGGTGTTTTAATAAGTGTGCAAATTGCAGCAGGTGGTGGCATGACATAGACAGCAGTATGTAAATGATGAATTTGCACATGCTAATGACAGTAAAAATGCTAATGCATGCTAATGACAGTAGAAAAAAATGAACAATCAGCCACATGCACAAATGCACAAATTAAAATACACACACACAGAGTTTAACAAAATATGATATGTATTTAATATATTATCTTCATGTTCACATAAATGGAGAGGACATGACATAGAATGTGAATCATACAGATTTGTGTACTTTGTAAGCAGAGTTGTCCATGGTGCTGACATGATGTTTCAGCTCTCATATGTGTTGCTTAGAAGAATGTGTGCATTCTTTTTGTTGTGAATAGGCAACAGTTCATTAATGTTTAATACTGTTGTGTTCTGTTAGTGAAGATTATTGAATGAAAATAAAGAAATGCATACCCCAAA
The DNA here is from genome assembly GCF_902500255.1 of Thalassophryne amazonica. Lineage (NCBI taxonomy): Eukaryota > Metazoa > Chordata > Actinopteri > Batrachoidiformes > Batrachoididae > Thalassophryne > Thalassophryne amazonica. Next base: position 43,485,231 of record NC_047111.1, on the reverse strand, counting down.
GAACTCACAGGAAATGATCTTGAACAGTTAGCACACTGTTTTCAAACGGGCAAAATACAGACTCAATTATTATATACAGACTCAATTATTAGCCCCTTCAATTTGTTTTGGGCTCACATTGTGTTTCCAAAATTAACCTATTTACTATACACAGTGGCGGTCCTAGAGTGATTTACTCCCTGGGCGAAACCCCCTGCGTGCCCCCCCCCCCCCCCCCCCCCCCGTGCACACTAACATGGCCACCACCTCCGCCCCACCACCCATGAAAACACTAACTTCGTCCAGAACACCCACAATCCCACAAATTAACTCACAACAGCTATTTTCAAGAACAAATTTCCGGTTTTAATGACTACTGCAATAACAAACACAAAGAAATTGGCACAGTCTGTGTCATCATCCATGGACTTATCTGCAATGATCATCTCAAAAGTTAGCAGGAGGGCATCATAATTGTTTGCCACAGTGCTCACTATCCGTGATGTGAAATTCCATGGAGTAGGAGCATTTCTGGGCAACCTTGAGCAGCCTGCAGACTCAAGAAAAGACATCCTCTTTGTGGATTTTGAGAAAAATGTGGCAAACCCAGAGAGTGATGCAAAAAATATTCTGCACTCAGATAAGCATTTAGCCCCCTGAGACAGAACCAGATTCAGTCTGTGTGCATAGCAATACACAAACATTGCACAGGGGGCTATTGCTTTAACTCCGGCCTGCAAACCATTGACAGCTGAAGCCATGACAGCAGCCATGGCTTCTTCGTAAAGAAGACTATCAAATGGCTTCACCAAAATCCGGTCCACAACATTCAAATTGTCTGCCATTATGTGCAGCTTGCTACCTAGCTAGCTCGCTAGCTGGGACTGGCGCGAGGCTCGTGTGAAGTGTGTCCGCCTGTGAGTGCTTTGTGACGGTGGAGGAGCTCAGCAGCACCCGCTGCTCTGTAGGGACAGAAACTGCGATAGAAGTCAGAAAGAGTGATAGAAGTCAGTCTCCAAACACAAGCAGCTACAAAAAAAAAAAAAAACACCAGAAATAGAAGCTCGATTTGTCGCTAGTCATTTTTAACAAAGAAAATGCCACTAAGAGGATTAGGAAAGTCTCAGGTTCAACTCAGAACAGAATGAAAATGCTCCCATGGATGTTTACACCAAAAGATCGCTGATTCGCTCATTTCACTGTCAATCAAAAAGGGATTCAGCCTCAGACAGATCATCCAATCATCATGCAGAAGCTGAACGTCCGGGCCTGCCGAGGCCAGCCCACTGCCCCATAGACCCCCAGACACGCTGAATGTCCGATGGGCGGGACAAAGCCCAGCATTTATCCAATGACTCGTCTCGTTTCGCTGCATGCTTTGTGTCGCTATTGAACTCTGTGGACCGTTTAAAGCACTGTGAAGCTGCGAGAATGAGTGAGGGGAAAGCCGCGTCGTTACCAGTGATAAGAAGCTGATTCTGAACAAAAGTGAGCGCGTTGTAACCACGGCCCTCCCCCCCTTTCAGGACAACCCCCCCACCCCGTTTTTTTTTTTTTTTTTTTTTGGACAGGGTTTTTTTTTTTCCCCGCACGGTTGTGCCCCCCCCGCGATATCGCCCCGGGCGGCTGCCTGGTCGGCCCGCCTCCAGGACCGCCCCTGACTATACATGTTCTCCTCTCAGTATTTTGCATACTCGGGTATGTAATCACACCTCAAGCTGCACATTCCTTACATTAAACATATTAAATGGAAAATATGTGTTATTTTGCTCATTTGAAAGATCCAGTCCTCAGTGCATCAGAGATCATTTTTCATTTCTTTGTGGGTGCTATGGAGTTGGCACATACATTTTTATACATGAAAACATTTTACAAATGAGGCCATTTGAGTGGGAGAATGGAAAATATAGATTGTTTTTTCCAAGAAAATGGCAGGTTCTCCCCTCCAGGCAGTCATACGTCCAGCTTAACCTCTTCTAGGAGCAAGTTGAGAGAGTAAAGACACAGAGCTGACTAACTGAGCCTGAGCTGGATGGAGCTAAGAGGACAACAGGAAGACAAGCAGCGAGACAGGCCAGGACTACAGAGAAGGTGGAAGGTGGTGAGTAGAGGACATAGGTGGATGACAACTTGTAACATAGTGGAGACAAGAGGTGGTGAACAAAGTGGTGAGCGACAAATGGTGCAAGAGGGAAATGAACCAAATGAACTGACGGAGGAGTATGTTAGAAACTGGAATTCATTTCGTATAAGGTGATGAGAGAATGAGTGGTAGGTGTAGTGAGTAAAATGGTGACAACTGGGAGGGTGAGCAGAAGGATAAAAAAGAATAAACACACACACGGAGAGAAACCACCAAAAAACCCAGTGACAAACGCTGACGGCAAAGCACATTTTCGTCTGTTGTTGCATCATTCATGGTAGACTGATACAAAGAAGAACTTAACGAAATAAACAATCCCCCAAATATGACAAGAAAATAGCTTCCATTTGCTAGAAAAGACATGCAGACTCAAGATTTGATCTGTTTTGTTTTAAAACTGTCTTACTTGTGCAACTCTACCATCAAGCAGCAGCAACTGGTGAGGCAACAGACGAAAGTTGTCCAACGCTCAGTTTTTTCAGTCTCATTCACAAAACCTTGTAACCCCTCACAGTTGTCATCTTTGTCTTGCTTCCCTCACAAGTCTTTTATTCTATAACGCTGTTTATAAAGAGAATCTGCTAAATTACCATACTCTACCTTACCATTTCTATTTATTACTGATTTATTGTCTTGCCTTACAAAGTAAATGTTAGGCATACTTGTTCCCACTTTTGGTGCACCTAGTGTGGGGTCTGAATTTTTGTACTCTTTCTAATGGATATGCCTTAATGCTCATAAAACATTAAGAACTCTACATGTGATTAGGGAAAATGCAGTTATTGAGAGCAAGGGCGTAGGTTTGGTCTCAGCTTTGGTAGGGACAATACCACCCCCCCGCCCCCCTGCCCACCACCACCACCCCCTAACCCACTCATACCATTAGACGCACAAGTACAGCATAATACATAACATATGACGACATAATGCTGAATAATTTAACACTTTATTTACATTATTAAGTGTGTAGGCAGACAAACAAATAGCTTAAATAACAAAATTGCACCCAAAATCACGAATCTATTCTATAGGCCTACACCTGAGAGAACAAGACAACAAAAAAAAATACTTGTGGAGCTAACAAAAAAAAAAAGTTTTTGCAACCAAGATGTATAATCTATTCTCTTCATCAATAATGCAGTTGTAGGTATCTGGCAACCTAATTTGCCAACAAAAAAAAGGGCTTTACAATGATATATAGGGTGTATTACGGTAAACGTAAGCCTGTGATGTCATAACGCAGAGGAAAAACATGGAAGTTTCACACTAGTGCGCCGCTGATTCTCATTACCGTAAGTTCTCATGTAAGCCCTCACGCTGAAAAATTTCAACACTGACAGCAAGCCAAGAACCCGTGCTTTCCAACAGTATGCTATATGTTGCATATATTACGGTAAAGTGCGTTCGGTGACTTTTGAAACGAGGGAAAAGTATGAAAAGAGCGCAAAAGTGACAGAAAAGTACAGAGACAGACAGCAAACATAAATGTAGTAATTTTTGAGGAAAAGGCAGGGTGTTAGTGTCATTTGTGAAGGTGTGTGTGCATGTTTGTGTGGGTGTGCAGTTTATTTTAAGTGTGGCGCACAGCATTGTTCGCAAGCCCCCGCCCTTCTTGTTTTTCTGCACCGGAGCAGTGTTGCCAGATATGAAATATGAAACTATCGTACCAAAACCTCAAAATTATCGTATTTTGGGAGAAATTATCGTACACAAACAAAACGCATACAACGTAGCTATTTTAGCGTTTTTTTTTAATTTACAAAGAATTTTATGTCACATTTTTAAACAGTAATTATAGTAATGGGGAAACTATGGCACAAAAAGGACGCAAATGCACAAGCAAATGCACTACCAGACTAGAAAGATTTTTTTTTTCTGTGAAGGGACACAAACGTGTTAATTACCAGACTAGAAAGAGTCGAATTCAACCTCGAGGTCGCTGTCGTCATCCGATGCCATGGCCACTTGTGCAGATTTTGTTGAACACAGAAAAAAATGTTGACACCTCCATAAGGAACTTTAACTTTTTTTTATTCTTCTTGTATATCTCTCTGCTCTTGTGTTTTGTTCGTTTGTTATTGCATTTGTTGAAATAAAGTTTCGAAAAAAAAAATGTTGGTTGGGGAATCTTCCTGTCATGGTAAAAATTGGATGGGAACTCATTACTTTGTATGGAGAGGGGGCGGGCTTTCAAATGACTTTGTCCCGGTCGCCCAAAGCCAGCATTTGATGCCGCCTGAGTGCAACACCTGCAAAATGATTCTTGGGTGTCAGAGAGAGATGCGTGTTTGGGCAACCAACTGAAATTATCGTACATATTGGATTTTTTCCCATTATTGATCGTACATTTATTGATCGTACATTTTTTGATCGTACATCGTACAGAGGGCAAAACTATCGTACAAATACGATAATTATCGTACATCTGGCAACACTGCACCGGAGCCACCCATCCTCTGCGCTCTGGGACCTCCCACTTTACAAATTAAGCACTGCCTGCCACGAGATGCGCTTTGTTTACGTCCATGTGAGAAGAACGTGAGCTAATGAAATTGCAACATGGGTAACCCTGTCACTCTGGCACGTCGAAAACACAAAACGTGACGACTAAAATTATAGTATCGAGTTCGCAAAAAAATAGTGAATGATTTTGTTATATAAAAAAAATTCTAAATATTGGTAGGGACTATTTTGCCATCCCAAAATATTGGTTGTGACTTGTCCCTATGGTCCATATGCAAACCTACGCCCCTGATTGAGAGGTTAGAAAAGTTAAATTAGTTGAAATTTTAGTGACATTGCACAGCGACATGCTATTGTACCCTGTACTGGGTAAAATTGTGATATTGAATAGTGATTCATTGATTATGTTTGGAGAACTCTTATTGCCAGGAAAGTAATCCTGCTGGTACATTTTACAATGTGTACTATTAATTGTTTCACTCTTTTTTTGGGGGGGGGTTCTTATTACAATTTGTTGTGGAGTCCTTCTAAAATCTGAATAAATAAAGATGGTAGGGCCAACATTACATAATGGTTGGCATTGTGGCACCAGTTTGATTGTGAGGATACAGCTTTCAAATGAAAGAGAGACAACAGGCGGAAAAGTTGTTATTGGAATGTCACACTAGCAGGTTACAAAATGCATTCACTACTGTGAGACGGCAGGATCCTGGTGATGGAACAGGTACCATGAACGGAGAACCATGTGGACCACCTCAATATCACTACTATTCCCATCTTCATCACCTACATATTTGTCACTTTAGTCCTGAGGTGGTGGCCTGCAGGCAAGCGGGCTCAGTCACTGGTTTGATTCCCTATCAGACAGTTACCTCTATGATGCACTTGTATAAGGTTCTTGTCACAGTGTCCTCATATGTCTGCAAGAAGCTGGTTTGTCAAACTGATTTTCTTGATTCAGGAAAATGATGTTTGATAGCAAATATAAAAATTTAGTAATGTAACATTTCTTCAGATTTGTATTTGGAATGAGCTCCACCAAGTTATAATAAATGTGTAATAAAGATTTCATTCAGATAATAGCTTTTCGGTGGCAGCACGGTGGATTAGTGGTTAGCACTGTTGCCTCACAGCGAGAAGGTTGTGGGTTCAATTCCCGTGGCCTTTCTGTGTGGAATTTGCATGTTCTCCCCGTGTTTGCGTGGGTTTCCTCTGGGTGCTCCGGTTTCCTCCGGTTTTATGTTTGTTTGTCTGTTTGTGGCCCTGCGACAGACTGGCGTCCTGTCCTGGGTGTACACCGCCTCGTGCACTATGACTGCTGGGATAGGCTCCAGCCCCCGCGACCCTTAATTGGACTAAGCGGTAGAAGATGAATGAATGAATAGCTTTTCAGTCAGGTCTGTCTTCAAGGCAAGGGAAATATTACCTTACATATCTGTAAGATATATGTGGTATAATTATTACTGAGTGTTTTGCTTGTTTTACTCTGATTGCAGAACAGAGGGTAAACATTTCTCTGTGTCATGATTTAACCTGCACGTGTTAAACATGGAACCGTACAAAGCTTCTGGCTATGGTTTTAACTGCTCAGGAAAAATACTTCAGGCAAGACTGATAGTCGAACAATACTATCACAGCTGCCTAATCTTCACAGGGTTTTCTGAAATGTAATAATAATGATGTTGTTTATTAAGTATTTAGATTGAGCCTATGGCTAAATGCCTTGAGCCCCAATTATTTTGCTGTAAGCTTCATTTTTTATTATAACACTGTTTAACTTTTGGGCCACACAGTTGCTTAGTGGTTAACACTTTTGCCTCACAGCAAGAACATCCTGGAAACAGTTCCCACCTGGTCCTTTCTTTGTGTCTCCCCGTGTTTGTGTAGGTCCCCTCCGGGTGCTGCAGCTTCCTCCCACTTCTGAAGACATGCAGGTTAGGCAAATTGGACACTTTAAATTGACCATAGGCATGAATTTGTTTGTGTCTATATGTAGCCCTGTGATAGAGTGGCATCCTATTCAGGGTGTACCCCACCTCTTGCCCTATGACTGCTGGGATAGGCTTCTGTCCATGCCCCCACCCCACCCCGTCACCCTTGAATGAAGTAAGTGGGTATAGAAAATGAATGAATTTGGGAATAACCCTGTTGTGTCTGATTTGCAAACGTTCATGCTGGTTATATGGTCGCAAATTGAGCTTTACATAAAATGGGTATTTGTGACTATATAACAGCATGAACGTCCGCAAAGCATCAGACAGGGGGTTATTCCCATTCTAATCCAATTCCATTGTTTGCACGGTTTATTTTTCTGTAGATAATTCGGTTGACGAGGCTTACCGTCGAGGCAGCGTCGCTCCAACAGCGGTCAGGTTGCGAGTAATCCATGAAACGTGAAAATCCATCAAATGTGAAATGGTAATTCTGTATCAGAATCCACATCAATACTTTCATATGATAGCTTAAATTCACCCATTTTGGCGGCAGCAGTAGGCGACTTTCTCTCAGCTAACAGCTAGCAGAGCGCGCGGCCGGTGTTCTGTCGAATTGTGCATCCCGTCGCATAAATCGACAGTTCCACGTCCCAACAGTACTGCGCATACGCAGTATGCATGGAGGACAGGAATGACATCTCATCAGAACACCAGTCCAGGGTGCAGAAAATGGAAAATGTGAAATGGTTGAATGTTTTGTCACCGTTATCCCGATATTATACCATCTGAATTCTCACACAATTAACCAATCACATTCGCAGAAAAAATGTAATTGGATTAGAATGAGTGATTATGCTGCTTTCAAGACATTGTTTCCATCGATAAATGGACTGCATTTATATAACGCTTTTCCATCTGCATCAGACGCTCAAAGCACTTCACAGTAATGCCACACATTCACCCCGATGTCAGGGTGCTGCCATACAAGGTGCTCACTACACACCGGGAGCAATAGGGGATTAAAGACCTTGCCCAAGGGCCCTTAGTGATTTTCCAGTTAGGCTGGGATTTGAACTGAGGATCTTCTGGTCTCAAGCCCAATGCTTATTCACTAGACCATCACCTCCCCTATGTCCATGCATTTTTATAGAATAAGCAGGTTTAGAAAATGGATGGATGGATACACTGCCTTCAAGATGACAGCTTTTTCAGGGACATCCATTCATTTTTCAACAAGATTCTGCACAGATTAGAAAAGCATGGCTGTGGAAGTGGATACAGGTACTGCACTGGTCTGCCTACAATCCTGACCTGTCTCCAGTAGAGAATGTAGGGGGAATTTTGAAAAAATGCAACCATAATGACTCTGTTGCACACTAAGATTCTTTTGCAGGAAAAATGGAACAAAATAACACCTTAAACATTTCATTGTTTGGTATCCTCAATTTGAAAATATCTTTTCAGTGTTGTACAGTCGATGGTTTAGTGTCTGTGTCTTTGTGTCTGCATCTTTGTTTTGAAATGTTTTTCAAGTCTGACTTGCAAGAATTGATGTATATTATCAATTGAAATGAAGTTATTCCCTCCCACGAATTATGGCTTTTTTGACATTCTGCCTGGTTCGACTGTGATTGTGAGTAGAGAAGTTATGTGTAGTGCAGCTTTTAACTGTCACATCACCAGTCACAGCTTCATGGTAGTATGGCAAACAGGACTTTATCAAAAGTAAACATGAAATTTCAGCTCTGGTTTGCAGATGAGTTCATGTCTTTTTTAATATCCTACTGACAAATAAGCAGTCATATATAGTATGGCTACTTACTATCGTATCACTACTTTTACAGGCTCGTCTGTTTAATCATTAAGCGACCGAGTAGGGTCATTTATGACCCCCGGCATGAATTTTTGTGCACCATTTTTCAAATTTTAATTGGAAAAATGGTTCCTACCATGAATTTGTCAATCTACTTGTCCTGCATTTGTTCATAGAATTTTGCAAGGATCGGCTGATCTGTGTGGCAAGTATAATCCAAAATTGCATGGCGTCACTTATGACCCAGAGAAGATCTATGAGATTTTCGACATTATAGCTTCAGATCGTATTGTAATTTGCTAACTCTAATCATTTTTTTAACTGTTTTGCAAAGAAGGATGGCCAACAGTCCTAGAATATCAATATTTACAGCTGCACAAGCATTGAGACTGATTCTTGATGCCCAGAGTGAGGATGAAAAGGACGATGGACAAATATATCACTCATTACTCATCTCATCTTCAACCACTTTTCCGGGTTTCGGTCGCGGGGGCAACAGCTCCAGCAGGGGACCTCAGACTTCCCTTTCCCGTGCCACATTGACCACCTCTGACTGGGGGATCCCAAGGTGTTCCCAGGCCATTGTGGAGATATAATCTCTCCACCTAGTCCTGGGTCTTCCCCGAGGTCTCCTCCCAGATGGACATGCCTGGAACACCTCCCTTGGGAGGCGCCCAGGAGGCATCCTTACCAGATGCCCGAACCACCTCAGGTGGCTCCTTTCAATGTGAAGGAGCAACGACTCTACTCCGAGCTCCCCACGGACGACTGAACTTCTCATCCTATGTACCTCTAAGGGAGACACCAGCCACCCTCCTGAGGAAGCCCATTTCGGCCGCTTGTACCCGCAATCTAGTTCTTTTGGTCATGACCCAACATTCATGACCATAGGTGAGAGTAGGAACGAAGATTGACCAGTAGATCAAGAGCTTCGCCTTTTGGGTCAGCTCCCTTTTCGTCACAACAGTACGGTAGAGCGAATGCAATCCCGCCCCTGTAGCGAAATTCTCTGGCCAATCTCACACTCTGTCGTCCCCTTACTCGTGAACAAGACCCCGAGGTACTTGAACTCCTTCACTTGGTGCAAGGCCATATTCCCTACCCAGAGTAGGCAATCCATCAGTTTCCTGCTGAGAACCATGGCCTCAGATTTAGAGGTGCTGATCCTCATCCCAGCCGCTTCACACTCGGCTGTGAACTGATCCAGTGAGTCTTGGAGGTCACCGGCCGATGAAGCCAACAGGACCACATCATCTGCAAAAAGCAGTGATGAGACCCAGAGCCCACCAAACTGGACAAATATATTACAGAGTGAAATAAATATGAAGAACCCAAAAACAGTCATTTATACAGAAGTATTCCAATATAATGTCAATGGCACCACTCGATCATATTAGTCACTAAAGTAGCTTGGTCACTCAAGGGTTAATCTGAGTTTGAATTTGGGTTATAGATTGTATTACTGATTTCTGCTGAAATACATTAACTGTGACATGATGCCAGGTACAGAAATGAGAGCAACCACCACAGGGATAAAATTATAATCTTAAAAAAATTCAAATCAAACAGGAAAGAGTGCTTAATCACCGGACCTTAACACCGCAAACTTTTGTCTTCAGCATTTGAGTGAAACGAAACAGTAAGATAAAATATTGTAATAGCGTGCATTAATAGATGGAGCATTTGATGGAAATGTTCTTTTTCAAAAGTTGCCAAATGTAATGACGAAATGAAAGAAGAAAAACAAAAGGTCAGCTGTATTCTAAATGGTTCCACTTAATATTTTCATTTAATAGGAGAGCTGACACTGTATTTATGTGCTTCACAAAGCTGCACTGCTGTGAAAACTGGATTTAGTCAGTGTGTTTATAAATTACATTTTAAAATGGAAAATGCTGCTTTCCCAGTTGGATATGGATATATGGATAAGATAATATGACATTGTTATTCATTTATACTCACCCCAAAGAACAACTTGTGGGGAGACAGTAGGAATCACCAAGCCATCCATCTATCTGTCCATGAATTTTGTAAGTGCATCTCCTCCAAAACCATTAGGCTGATTTTAGTCAACCTTCACACAATGTTCTGTCCACTGATAGGAAGATGTACATGAAAGGAAATATTTCCAGCCCATCTTGGGGGGGTAATTGCAATTATGTGTTTAACTGGTGTGTCACATGATATTCCAGTCCTCCTCGAGCATTTGATGAAGATGTGCAAGAAGGAAAATAATTCCGGTCATGAACTGTTACTTTTCATTCTCATGCAAGTTAATCTTGGGTTCATCAGTCCAAAGAACCTTGTTCCACAACTGTGCATGCTTTTTTAGATGATTTCTGGCAAAGTGTAATCTGGTATTCCTGTTCTTAAGTGGTACCAGTGGTTTGCACATTGTCGTAACGTCTCAATATTCTGTCTGAACTGTAGGGTTTGACAATAGGTGAGTTTTTCTTGCCCTCAAAATTGCACAGTTTAAAGTAGCAAACTGAAAATCCAGTGAATGGAAATATGCATTTCAAAAACCTCTGAAATGTCCTGAAAGTTTTTATCCTCGCATGAAATGGCTTTTCAGAATATGTGAAACAGCTTTATTTCACAAAACTGCAATGGAAACACTTTTTCTGGTACTACAGGTCACATGACATTGAGAGAATCACATGAAGCATGATGGATAGTTCAGGCTACTGCTGTCTTGAGCATCCTACCTTGAAGCATGCACAAAACATTGTACAAGGTAAGGGTTTACAGCTACATCTCTTGGTGTTACAGGGGGTTTCACTTTTGCAGCCACATCTGATCATTTACAAAATGTAGTCTGGGGCAGGTTTTGTGTTGTCCGGTAAAGTAGTCGGGGTCAATGATTTGTTGTCTGTGTCTTTCCAAGGTTCACCTGATCTTCAGTGTTATATTCACACTAGAGTCAGCTGTAGAAATATTTTTCTTACATGCATAATCTGTTCAGGGTTTCAAAGCAAAATTTTATTTCTGAAATTGAGGTAACTGAACCCTTGTTTATGTGTTCATGTACAAACCTCAGAGGAACTAGCACACAACAGAGTTGATGCAGTAAGTTTGGTGATCTGCTAAAAGATGGCAGCACACAGTAATTACATATGTTGGCTTAAGCTATTATTATTATGGCTTTAAGAACCACAGTGAGGGTATCGGAGAAATAAAGATATCATTCTAGTTGTGCTATAGTGTATGTACTTACATTTGTTGCCTTTGAAACTAATGAAAATGTAAGATATGACATTCTTTTACTGAATTGAAAACTTAAAACAATGGAATGGCAAATGTGCTTCAACAGGAAAAAACTGCAGTTAAGTGGTGCCATCTATAGCAAGATTGAGTGACCAAATTAAGTCTGAAAATGAGGGGCACAGCTGGTAAATGTAGTGGAACGTATCGCGGCCATTGCAGAAACACAACAGCCAAACACAGATGTATAAAACACATGGATAGAGGAGAGGGATCGGACGCAGAGCGACGAACACGGCAGCACAATGGCTGCAATGGGGACCCAGTGCACATGCGTGGCGGGAACTGCAGTGGTGGTGCGCATGCGCGGCATTTGCAATGCAGACACAAAGGAAGCGCAAACAGGCCTGCCGGGATCAGTATCCACAGCTGGGCTGGTGCTGGCCGGCATTTATATGTTTTGTAATGCATCCGCGTATGATCACATATCGGATGCACAGCGGCCGTGATACACTCGCTTCATCCGTGCCCACTCTGTCTGCATGCGCGACATACCATTTGCGACTGTGATGTGGCTGTGCTGGGCATGCGTTATATCTGTTTTGCACGCTGTCCTGGTCCGCCGCCAAGCCGCGCCAACCCGTCAGTTGCGGATATCAGCGGATGACAGGAGATATGCGGCGCGTTGATTGTGTATGTCCTGCGTATGTGTTCAGGAAGTGATGCGGATCTCATCCGCATCACAGGATTTTTGAGAGGCTCAAAAATCCTGGCTGCGGACATACGTGCCTCTGCGGATTTTCACGGATGTGTTCGGATGTCGGCCGACTCACGCAGGAATGTTACACGGATATTGCGGTTGTTTGGCGGATGTGGGCCACTTTTGTGCGCATTCCATATGCAAATCCTCCTAACCGCCAGTGCGACAGGGCCCTTAGCGAACAGACAGCAGCTGCTTCATGCTCTGTTGACTTATTAGTGCCGCAGATAACTGAAACAATCATTCAAATGGTGATACAAGCATCAAAGCTTAGCTGGAGCGAAATTAATGGAGCAATTTTAACTTTTGACCCCTGTACAAACTGAAACTGACCTTGGTATTTCACACATTTATTTTGTTTATTCCATTTCAAATACATTTTTTTTCTAAAATTATGTTCCTTAACTCAAACTGAAAGCAAATATCTACAACTTGATATAAATTAATTAAAAATATAAAATCCAGCTTCCTGATGAAGTGGTGTTGAGGAAGATTTTCTTAAAAAGAAGACCTGAAAGTTCAGCTACAATTTGACAGAAAGTACATTTGAGATGAAAGCCTAGATTTGATGTTTTGGTGAAAGGAAGATAATTTTAGAATTTTTTTTATTCTTTATTTTTGTCATATTCCTGCCCTCTACTCGCACCCATCTTGTGTGTTTTTTAAAGAGCTGACGTAACATGTGAATTTCTCCACTGTAAGATCAATAAAGTCTTATCTTATGTTGTGATGGGTTCATGTTCTGAATCTTCTGTGTTTTATTTATATAATATCAGGTTGCCATGGTCATGCTTCAGTTATGTTTTGTCTTGTTTCATTTATTTTTGGTGTATCATCTGCTTGCCACGTATATTGTTTTGCTGTATTATTTATCGTTTGCTTTCTCTTATATGGATTTAGTTTCAGTTTAATTCTGTCACATTGTTTGTATTATACTTTAGTCACAGGTTTTGGTTATCATTTATCTTGAAGCATTTCTTATGTGATTATGTTCCATTTGTTATTTATTGCTTTTTCTGTTTCACAGTTATCTTTTATTAATTGCATTATTCTGTAGTCACCGGATTTGTTTATTCTCTGTTTTTCAGTGTTTTATTTTGCTCTTCTAATTTGTGTTTTCAGTTCTTATGTTCATGCTTAGTTTGTTGCCTGTCATGGTTGTTCCACATTCTGTCCTTGGTTTCTGATTTATCTTGGTTCTCAGTTTTTGTCCTTCTTATTTAACTGCCTCTGCACCAGCCCTTGTGTCTTCATCTCTCACTATTACTTTTTTGCTCTGTGTTTTCATCCACTTCCGCTCTTGCACCTGCTCACGTGTCTTTGTCTCTTTCATCACTCCACTCTGTTTTCCTGCCTTCACTATCTTGCCCCATGCATATCTTTGTTCACTAGTCACGCCCCCTTCCAGAACTTTCACTGACATCTGCATCTTGTTTCACTGATTACACCACCAGTTATTTAAGCCCTCACAGTTTCACAGCTCACTGCCAGATCGTCGACTTTGTGTCACTTTCCAGCCTCCGTCCTGTGCCAAGTTTTGTCCTGTTGTCCTTGTCGGTATTTTGACTTTGCCTGTATTTGACCTCGAGTCTGTCTTGCCTCTGATTGCCCTTATGCTGTCTACTTTGACCTGTGCCTGTTTTCTTTTTTTTTTTTTTTGACTACACCTCAGTCTCCCATCTGTCTGCTACTTCTGCCACGCTGCTGGACCACATGTGTACCGACCACCTGCCTGTTGAACCAAATAAACCCCTTTTTGAACTCTGTCAGTCGTGTGAGTTTGCATTTGTGTCCATACAGTTTGTGCCATGCCTTATATATATATATATATATATATATATATATATATATATATATATATATATATATATACGTACACATATTAGGGTTGAGCCAGATACTTGTTTCAGACGGGTATCAGGTGGTGGAATCTGTCCACAGGACAACTGTTAGTTGCGCACTGCACAAATCTGGCCTTTATGGAAGAGTGGCAAGAAGAAAGCCACAAGAAGTCCCGTTTGCAATTTGACAGAAGCCATGTTGGGGACACAGCAAACATGTGGAAGAAGGTGCTTTGGTCAGATGAGACCAAAATTCAACATTTTGGCCAAAATGCAAAACGCTATGTGTGGCAGAAAACTAACACCGCACATCACTCTGAAGACACCATCCCACTACCCACACCATACCACTGTCAAATATGGTGGTGGCAGCGTCATGCCCTGGGAAGGCTTCTTTTCAGCAGGGACAAGAAAGATGGTCAGAGTTGATGGGAAGATGGATGAAGCCAAATACAGGGCAGTCTTGGAAGAAAACCTGTTAGAGTCTGAAAAAGAATTGAGGCTGGGGCGGAAGTTCACCTTCTAGTGGGACAATGACCCTAAATATAAAGTCAAAATATAAAGCTGGTAGACAAATACCCTAAAAGACTTGCAGCTGTAATTGCAGCAAAAGGTGGTTCTACAAAGTATTGACTCAGGGGGGCTGAATACTTTTGCATACCGCATTTTTTTTTTTTTTTTTTTTTTTTGTAAAAACTGTTTTTAAAGCATGTATAATTTTCTTTCTACTTCACAATTGTATACCACTTTCTGTTGGTCTTTCACATAAAATTCCAATAAAATATATTTAAATTTGTGGTTGTCTCTGAATATTTTTGCAACCCACTGTATATAGACACCCTATATCAGTGGCTGCAAAGAAAACCTGCACCCTCTTGGCCCTTTCTGGAATAGTTTGTTCACCACTGCCCTATATAGATAGGGTTTCTCAAAAAATGTACCCAAAATTACTCTGAAATCTGAATACCAAGAAATGGTTTTAATGGGAAATAATGGTGTGGTTTTTTTTTTTGTTTGTTTTTTTTTTCATTTCAGGAACCCTAAAGCTTGTTCTGCATCACATTAAAGTCCAGGAAAAATGCCACAGTTAACCCTAATTCAGAGAACAAAAATCGTTGAGTTCTGTGTAAGGGCTGACTTGCATCTCTTTCCATACAAATTTCAGTCTCAGAGTGAAAACTGTCCCCATCCCCAATGAGGACAAATTTGGACTGCCCTCTGTGTTTCTCACACTATGAACTTTTGGGCGATCTATCCATCAGGATTTCCATTACAGTCACTTCAAACATTGATGTCATTGTTGAAAAATGAAATCAATGAAAAATGAGTTTATATGCATCATCATATGCTTGGTTTCCCCATCCTAACTTTTTGTCCATATAGAATTATGCTCCACGTGTGTATCATCAAACCTTTTGTGATTTACACATGATTGTTTGAGTTACCACTGAGTGTTACCAAGGGACTCAGAAAAAAGGAACAATGTGGAATATTGGCAACAAGACCAAATAAACAAAACAAAGGCAGCATGCTGGATCAGTGGCTTGCAGTGTTCCGTCACAGCAAGAAGGTCTAGGGTTCAATTCCACTCACGCCCAGTTATATGAAGAGTTCAGGTGTGAAACCCCGTAAATGTCACGCCCACAGAAAATGAGATAACCATTGCAAGTGAAACCTTACCGAGGCTCGTATCCGATAACAAAATCAATTCTGCTGCAACACCCTATAAATCCTATGGTAAATGAAAGTCAAGATGCAGGTTGTATGCAGAACCTCGTAAGCACCATCCCAGTTTGTGTGCAAAACCATACAGTGAACAGCGTACCACTCACTGGCATGTATCTCGGACACATGACGCAAAGATTGTGGCGCCCACGAGAACTTCTCTGGTGCTGCATTTACACATAACGATGGCACGTCATGAATGCCACGAAGTATACATTCTTGGCTGCTGATCACGAATGTGATGATTTGAGGCAGAGGTGTCTGGAACTGCTGCAACCTGTTACCACGTGTTATGATTAATGGAACGTGTTGGTGGAGCATTATCAGGAACCATTACGCACAGTCAAGAGTAATGTTCCACGCTGTTGCGCGCTATTGCAACATTACGTTCTGTCAAGTTGTGAACTTTTAGCCAACTTGGCATCACTGTCTTTCAGCATACTGCAGCAATGAAACTGAATGCAGTGCAGCAGGGTTTAATTGTGCGCAATCAAGACGGGTCAACACACTCAGTTGTGACCTCCACGACATGAGCCAAAATGACGGTAGTGTGTGACATTCATGTAAAATTTTTTTGACAGCCAAAAACATACTCCACGAAAATCACAAATATCATGCACCAACACGCACTATTAAGAAACCTATTCAGATGCCTTAAGTCACATGTGCCAAGAATGATGCAAATATGACATTCGTAATGCGTCTTGCCTATGAGTAAATGCAGCATTAGCATACGTTAAAGTGATGGACTTACTGAGTTTTGAAAACAAACTGAAGGTGGAGATACCAGGTTTTGCAGCCAAATATATTAAAGGTTGCTAATTAACCCTCTGGGGCCGGTACACGTTTTACTAAGTTATAAATAACTTTTTAATGATTTAAGATAGAAACTTACTTTCTTTTTTTGCTGAAAAGTTAACTCCGCGGACTTTCAGCCAGCCATCCACCATCTTTGTACTCCTCATAGAAGCTGTGTGATGACGTGCGCAATGTGAGTTTCCAATCGGAATTGGTTCACTGTCACATGGTTTTCCAAAATCCAATCGTAGGGCAGAACAGTCTCACATGGTATCCCAAAGATCGTTTCTAGGTATAATGTGTTACTCTGTGGCATGTGAATGCTGCCTGAATACCCCCCTGGCTGCTGGCTCCATGCGTAAAAGTCACTGAACTATACACTATGTGGAATGGCCGTCACAGTTGAGCGAGTGAAGCCAAGCCGCTCCATTGTCGGCCATCTTGCGTCCCCCAAAAGGCGCAAACACCGCACAGTGGAATCAGGTCAATAGTATAGGGTCAAACTCACCAATTTCTGAAAAATGAAGCCCTTTGTCGAGTTGTTATGTAATCTTATTAAGCTCTGTTAAGGCCATTTATGACTTGTACATGCAGTGTAGTTTTTGATAGATTACTAAAGTAAATAGAAACAAAAACTTGTTAAATCTATGGACATTATAAGCTCTTGTAATGCAAGACTATTTGAATACTTTCTATCATATTATATTGTGAACATGCACAAAGCCCCCCCCCACACACATAATGTTCATTTGACACAACACACACACACTCACTCAAAACAGCCCCAAACGGTGCACATCAACCCCAATCAAATGCACAAATACTTTTTAATGTCGTGCGCACACACACAGAAAGGCACACAAGCAATTGGTCAATCAGTTAAAGTAAATATTAGAATGTATTTTAGTTTTGCAGAAGTAGGAACATTGCAACAAATCACAGTTGATGTAAAGCAGTCAATTCATTCACACATGTCAATGTACACTCTATCAAACTGAAAATGAACTATGTGACAGCTTTAGTGTCTGAAACAACAAAATACAACTAGAGCAATGGCCCAATTTTAAATGAGTTGTTTACATTTCGAAACTTTACAGCATCTGATTAACACATTTTGAAAAATACATGTTTATGTATGTACAGAACGTGTACTCACGTTCATCATCAGATGGAGCAGCATCTTATTTGGATCCAAAATAAAAAATAGTATAGTAATATTATTTGATAATGCTCTATAGAAGTCGACATTTGCAAAGAAGCAAATGTGAACATATATATTATAATATATATATTATAATATATGTTGTGTGGGCCGCCAGAAGAGGAGGTACTGCTGGCCCACCACCAGAGGGCGCCCTGCCTGAAGTGCAGGCTTCAGGCACGAGAGGGCATTTAACACCCCGTTAGGTCACTTTGAGTACCTGGTCATGCCGTTCGGCCTCACCAACGCCCCCGCGACATTCCAAGCCTTGGTTAACGATGTCTTGCGGGACTTCCTGCACCGATTCGTCTTCGTATATCTGGACGATATTCTCATCTTTTCTCCGGATCCTGAGACTCATGTCCAGCATGTACGTCAGGTCCTGCAGCGGTTGTTAGAGAACCGACTGTTTGTGAAGTGCGAGAAGTGCAAGTTTCACCGCACTTCTTTGTCCTTCCTGGAGTTTATCATCTCCTCTAACTCCGTCACCCCTGATCCGGCCAAGGTTGCGGCGGTGAGAGATTGGCCCCAACCAACAAGCCGTAGGGAGCTGCAACAGTTCCTCGGATTCGTTAATTTTTATAGGAGGTTCATTAAGGGCTACAGTCAGGTAGTTAGCCCCCTGACAGCCCTGACCTCTCCAAAAGTCCCCTTCACCTGGTCGGATCGGTGCAAAGCCGCGTTCAAGGAGTTGAAACGACGGTTCTCTACTGCGCCAGTTTTGGTGCAGCCCAACCCTAGCTGCCAGTTTGTGGTTGAAGTGGACGCCTCTGACTCAGGGATAGGAGCCGTGCTATCCCAGAGCAGAGAGACAGATAAGGTTCTTCACCCGTGTGCCTACTTTTCTTGCAGGCTGACCCTGGCTGAACGGAACTATGACGTCGGCAATCGAGAACTCCTTGCGGTGAAAGAGGCTCTTGAGGAGTGGAAACACCTGTTGGAGGGAGCGTCTGTGCCGTTCACGGTTTTCACTGACCATCGGAACCTGGAGTATATCAGGACCGCCAGGCGGCTGAACCCCAGGCAAGCCCGCTGGTCACTGTTCTTCGGGCGTTTTGACTTCCAGATCACCTATCGCCCCGGGACCAAGAACCAGAGATCGGATGCCTTGTCCCGGGTACACGAAGAGGAGGTCAAAACTGCGCTGTCGGATCCACCGGAGCCCATCCTTCCTGAGTCCACTATCGTGGCCACCCTCACCTGGGACGTGGAGAAGACCGTCCGGGAGGCCCTGGCACGAAGCCCGGACCCGGGAACTGGACCAAAGGACAGACTATACCTCCCACCAGAGGCCAGGGCTGCGGTCCTAGACTTCTGTCATGGTTCCAAGCTCTCCTGTCATCCGGGGATGCGAAGGACCGTGGCAGTTGTCCGGCAGTGCTTCTGGTGGGCGTCTATGGAGGCCGACATCCGGGAGTACATCCAGGCCTGCACCACCCGCGCCAGGGGCAAGGCTGACCACAGGAAGTCCCAAGGACTGCTCCAACCGCTTCCTGTGCCTCATCGCCCCTGGTCCCACATCAGCCTGGATTTTGTCACGGGCCTCCCACCGTCCCAGGGCAACACCACCGTCCTCACGATAGTGGACCGATTCTCCAAGGCGGCCCACTTCGTGGCCCTCCTGAAGCTCCCTACGGCCCAGAAGACAGCGGACCTCCTGGTCCACCACGTCGTCCGTCTGCATGGGATACCTACTGACGTTGTCTCGGATCGTGGTCCCCAGTTTTCCTCTCAAGTCTGGAGGAGTTTCTGCAGGGAACTGGGGGCCACCGTGAGCCTCTCGTCCGGGTACCACCCACAGACGAACGGACAGGCAGAACGGGCCAACCAGGAGTTGGAACAGACCCTCCGCTGTGTGACATCCGCGCACCCGACGGCCTGGAGCAACCACCTGGCCTGGATCGAGTATGCACATAACAGCCAGGTGTCTTCTGCCACCGGCCTCTCCCCGTTTGAGGTGTGTTTGGGGTACCAGCCCCTATTATTTATCGTGGTTGAGGGAGAGGTCGGTGTGCCCTCGGTCCGGGCCCATCTTCGGAGGTGCCTTTGGGTGTGGCGCACCACCCGTTCTGCCTTGTTGGAGGCCCGGACGAGGGCCAAGACCCATGCAGACCGCCGGTGGTCCCCAGCCCCTACATACCAGCCCGGGCAGGAGGTGTGGCTATCGACGAAGGACATCCCGCTTCAGGTGCAATCACCGAAACTGATGGACAGGTTCATCGGACCCGTCCTCAGCCCTGCCACAGTGAAGCTCCAACTCCCAGCTTCACTGCGGATCCACCCGGTATTCCACATCTCCAGGATCAAACCACACCACACCTCACCCCTCTGTGCTCCCGGTCCAGCGCCGCCTCCTGCCCGGATCATTGACGGGGAGCCGGCCTGGACAGTGCGCCGGCTCCTGGACGTCCGTCGAATGGGCCGGGGGTTCCAATATCTGGTGGACTGGGAGGGGTATGGACCCGAAGAACGCTCCTGGGTGAGGAGGAGCTTCATCCTGGATCCGGCCCTCCTGGCCGATTTCTACCGTCGACACCCCGATAAACCTGGTCGGGCGCCAGGAGGTGCCCGTTGAGGGGGGGGGGTCCTGTTGTGTGGGCCGCCAGAAGAGGAGGTACTGCTGGCCCACCACCAGAGGGCGCCCTGCCTGAAGTGCGGGCTTCAGGCACGAGAGGACGCTGCCGCCACGGACACAGCCGGGGGTGACAGCTGTCACTCAGTATCTCTTGACAGCTGTCACCCATTCATGCTTCATCATCTCACTCCATAAAACCCGGACGTCATCTCCACCTCACTGCCAAGACATCGTCAAACCGTTCAGGTACTATTCTCAGCCTTAAAGTAAACTGTGTGTCAGTCTGAACTCTTTTTTGCAGCCGCTTTCCTGTGGTGTTCCTTATCTGTGAGACCGGCGTTTGGTGTGATCAGCGACGGCTTTGCTTCACACCTCTACCAGATAAGTGGGTAGACAGGAGCTGCACGAGTGTGTGTTAGAGGTGGAGGTGGAATTCCCACCGTTGTTGTTACTGGGTGTGCACACACCCATATCTTATTGTCTCTGCTCCCTGCCAGCAGTACCAGATCCGACCTTCGAAGACGGTGGCCACCTGGGGAGTCGGGACTTGGTGGCTCCAGTATTCTCCGGGTTCGGTGGCGGAGGAAATCGTGTGGTTCCGGTTCATCTCAGGACAGACGTCTTCTATCCTCGAGCCTGCCCACATGTCACCCTTGTGATTGACTGTCTGTAAAATTTCACATTCCTCTGTGTTGTGCTTATTCACAACAGTAAAGTGTTCATATTCAACTCTTTCATTGTCCGTTCATTTACGCCCCCTGTTGTGGGTCCGTGTCACTACACTTTCACAACAATTATATATTATTATTATATTAGTAAATATATTATATGTTTTACTGTATAATATATGTATTATATGTATATTACTGAATAATGTATATTACTGACTCTGGCCTGTCAACTTCATGGAAAACTCATCATAATAAAGCAAAACTGAAAATCCTGAAAGTCCTCTCCCACGATTTTCACGAGTATCACAGTTCGTGCAATTAATTGCAGCGCAAGACGGCATTTTGTGGTGCAAACAAAGCTAAATCAAATCAAACAAAGCTAAATCTGCGATTATTAATCTAAATTGTGCGTGTGCGACGAGCGTCTTTTTATATCGGCATTCGAAGTTCTGGGGGACACAACATGGCGTTTTCTGTACTTCCGCCGGCTTCACGCTTCAGCGGCAAATCAAGGTACAGTGATTGGTCGGGCCCATTCCACATAGTGTACAGTTCAGTGGTAAAAGTGCAGCGTTGTGCATATGAATGAAGGAGATTAGCGAAAGAGGGTCTCTTACAAAAATGAGGAGGGGGAGGGGTGTTAACAGGGCCTCAAACTGTGAAGAGAGGTTGTTTACATGCTGAAACACACTCCAAGAGAGAGAGTCAAACTCCATTTAGGTAAAAAGTGTGTGTTGTAAGCTTTGTGTAATAGCAGACAGTAATTGCTTTGAGATGTGGCATAAAGAAAAAACGCATTTTGTATATATTGTTCAAAATGTGCATTTCAGTTTATTTTAGAATGTTTATTTTTGTACATTCTTTGTACAAGACCTAAACTTACCTTTATAAACTGTCAAAATAGTTGCTTATTATAGTTTGCTGTGTGTTTTGAATAAATATGTGTGAAAATAATTTTTCGCTTTGATTCTTTTCTTATTTCTGATTGTAAACCTTTATTACACTTATAAAACACTACTACATATACGAGGGCTGTCAATAAAGTATAGGTCCTTTTTATTTTTTTCAAAAACTATATGGATTTCATTCATATGTTTTTACGTCAGACATGCTTGAACCCTCGTGCGCATGCGTGAGTTTTTCCACGCCTGTCAGTGACGTCATTCGCCTGTGAGCACTCCTTGTGGGAGGAGTCGTCCAGCCCCTCGTCGGAATTCCTTTGTCTGAGAAGTTGCTGAGAGACTGGCGCTTTGTTTGATCAAAATTTTTTCTAAACCTGTGAGGCACATCGAAGTGGACATGGTTCGAAAAATTAAGCTGGTTTTCAGTGAAAATTTTGACGGCTGATGAGAGATTTTGAGGTGATTCTGTCGCTTTAAGGACTTCCCACGGTGCGAGACGTCGCTCAGTGCTCTCAGCCGCCGTCGTCAGCCTGTTCAAGCTGAAAACCTCCACATTTCAGGCTCTATTGATCCAGGACGTTGTGAGAGAACAGAGAAGTTTCAGAAGAAGTCGGTTTCAGCATTTTATCCGGATATTCCACTGTTAAAGGAAATTTTTTTAATGAAAGATGTGTGGACGGGTCCGCGCGTCGGGACGCAGCCGACGCGGTGCGGCGGCACAGGAAAAACACCTCCGTGTTGATAACCATTTGTAAAATCCAGGCGGCTTTTGATGGCTTTCAGTGGAGTGAGTATATGAGAAATTGTTTAACAGCAGGACATGTTCCAACTTGTCCTTAAGGCTTCCAACAGAGGTGTTTTTCCTGTGGTGGAGCGTCGCGGCAGCTGCGTCCCGACTCGCGGACCCGTCCGCACGTCTTTCATTAAAAAAATCTTTAACAGTGGAATATCCGGATAAAATGCTGAAACCGACTTCTTCTGAAACTTCTCTGTTCTCTCACGACGTTCTGGATCAATAGAGCCTGAAATGTGGAGGTTTTCAGCTTGAACAGGCTGACGACGGTGGCTGAGAGCGCTGAGCGACGTCTCGCACCGTGGGAAGTCCTTAAAGCGACAGAATTACCTCAAAATCTCTCATCAGCTGTTAAAATTTTCACTGAAAACCAGCTTAATTTTTCGAACCGTGTCCACTTCGATGTGTCTCACAGGTTTAGAAAAAATTTTGATCAAACAAAGCGCCAGTCTCTCAGCAACTTCTCAGACAAAGGAATTCCGACGAGGGGCTGGACGACTCCTCCCACAAGGAGTGCTCACAGGCGAATGACGTCACCGACAGGCGTGGAAAAACTCACGCATGCGCACGAGGGTTCAAGCATGTCTGACGTAAAAACATATGAATGAAATCCATATAGTTTTTGAAAAAAATAAAAAGGACCTATACTTTATTGACAGACCTCGTATATTCTGAAAATACAGGTTGTCCTGAAAAAAAAGAGATATACCACTTGATTATGGGATGCAGGGTGATCTTTTAACACCAATAATAAAACATTTGTGCCAGGCGAGTGAACTGTCCAAAAATGAATAAAGGTTGATTTCTGAGATTCTGCTGTTTTGTTCAGTGCACCATAACCATTTCATAACAAGAAAGAATGATTCATGGAGATGTACAACTTCTATCGGGTAAATATCCAAGAGTGGTCTGGTGGAGATACAGGGTTTTGCGCCTGAACTCTTCATATTTTGTGTGGAGTTTACATGTGCTCCCTCTGTCTGTGTGAGGTTCGCCGGTTTTATTAAAAACATCCATATTAGTATCTGCTCTTTTCTCTGTGTAGCGGCTTGCTCTGTTTCTTCTCTGTGATGTGTATGATTTTGACTCCTCCCGCTCGCTCTGCTTGTGACACAAACTCACGATCTCTGGCATGGGAGGCAGATGCTCTGACAAGTCAGCTAAAAACCCTCTAGACTGAGTAGCCAGAGTCTCTTTTGGCCACTGATGCCTATGTACTATCACATGCACAGCGACTCCTGCTGACCTCCATCACATCTGTACGAGACCAAGACAGTGTCTCTCTATCTGGAGCTGGTGCTCAGTAGAGGTGGGCGGATCGATCCTCATATCGATGCCAATGCTGGTATTGATATTGAACGATCCTCATGTAAAAAAGATTGATACTCAAGCTTTTTTCTCTCCTGCACGCACTGACTGCTGCGCATGCAGATTCATCAAAGTCTACTCTCTGTCTGTAAGAGCAGCACTGCGCTGTCTCACACAACACCGTTGTATTGTGGTTTGTCAGCCCTCTACCTCAGGAGATTTTGTTTTAAGTTGTGTTGGGTGATATTTTTTTAAACAAAAATGTTGATTGTGATAATAAAGTATTTTGTTGTCACGTACAATGTTTGGCGAAATTCTGTCCTAGATCTTTTGGATCCTTTGAACCTATGAAGCTTACATATGAAAAAGTATCTGTATCGATATTGGCGATACTGGGCCTGTATTTACTTGGTCGCCCAGCTCTAGTGCCCAGATACTGGACTCTGACTGCTTCTTGTGATTAGATTGTGTTAGGTCTAATTAGGATAGGTTAAATGAAGTGGACAAATGTTGTTTTCTATGTTTGTACAAAGATAATAAAGGTCCTTCCTCTTTTAAAAAAAAGGAGCCTTCATTGTGTGGAATAGGAAAGTGTGTCCAAACCTTTGCCTGGTAGTGTGCAACATTTCAGACATTTGTATTTTAGAATCATTCAATTATTACCAGGAACTTGTGGCCATATAGTGTGAGTGAGTGCGTGCATGCACTTGTGTGCATGACTTTATGAAGGATGAGTCTGCAGGCAGCAATCACATTTGATTAGCTGTGCTTTTGTCCAAAGACATTGCTTCAGGTGTACACTGCCTGTAATTCACAGCCTCTCTGTCCTTTATGGCAGCCAGAGGGGCCTGTGCCATGATTCTTGTGAATAAATGTTTAAACGTGGCGATATTTGATTTAGTGGAGATGGAGGTTTCCGCAACACAGATAACGCCATCTGCAGGCATTTTTTCACTCTCATCGTTCATCATTACCAGGCTCTTTGTGACAGGACATATTCCAGAGGACAAAACAAGATGTACATTTGGAGATTAGGGCAGAGTGTTTTGTTGCTATCTTGCTTTTAAAAAGTAGATTCTGATATCATCTCAAGGAAATTAAATGCCTGCATCTGCCAAATGTTTTTACGACTGTCATGCATTCCGCTACCAGACACACTGTATTATATGAGTCATAAAATGGAGATGTTTTGAATACAAGCTAGAAAGCGTTATGAGGAAATGTGATGCTTCTTAAATTATTTGTGTATGCCACACAAGCTGAAGGAACACTGTTGTCTTTTTTGTTATTTTAAGAAATAGAAAAGAATTGGCTTGGATAGTTTCATTTTATTTCATAACTGCACAGCATTTTCTCATTAACAATGGCTAATTGTCTTGAACCAAGTTAGAGTTGAAACAAGGGTACTTATTTTGCCAAACTAGTATTGACAAAAATGACGAAGAATCTGGATGTAACCAAAATTCCAGTAAGATCATCCTCAATCTCAGACCTGCTTCACCATAAAATTTGACTATAATCTATTTATGTGTTTTTGAGAGATTCTGCTAAGAAGCAACATGGTTAAACATATGAGGTCTGTTAGAAAAGTATCCGACCTTTTTATTTTTGCAAAAACCATTTTGATTTGAATCACGTGTGATTACATCAGCCAAGCGTGAACCTTCGTGTGCATGCATGAGTTTTTTCACGCCTGTCGGTTGCGTCATTCGCCTGTGAGCACACTTTGAGTGAGCACTGGTCCTCCCCCCTCGTCAGATTTTCATTGTCAGGAAAATGGCCGAGCGACTGCCGCTTTGCTGCTTCAAAATTTTTTCAGAAACTGTGAGAGACAGCCAGGTGGAAACCATTCGGAAAATTCAGATGGCTTTTGGTGAAGATCTTATGGGCATCATACATATTAAGGAGCATTACAACCGGATTAAAGATGGCCCACAGCGGCTGAGGGCGCGCCCATCGACAGGTCCATCCAACCTCACAGGTGTGCCATATCAAGATGCTGATTAGACACCATGATTAGTGCACAGGTGTGCCTTAGACTGTCCACAATAAAAGGCCACTCTGAAAGGTGCAGTTTTGTTTTATTGGGGGGGGATACCAGTCAGTATCTGGTGTGACCACCATTTGCCTCATGCAGTGCAATACATCTCCTTCGCATAGAGTTGATCAGGTTGTCAATTGTGGCCTGTGGAATGTTCCTCTTCAATGGCTGTGCGAAGTTGCTGGATATTGGCAGGAACTGGTACACGCTGTCGTATACGCCGGTGCAGAGCATCCCAAACATGCTCAATGGGTGACATGTCCGGTGAGTATGCCAGCCATGCAAGAACTGGGACATTTTCAGCTTCCAAGAATTGTGTACAGATCCGTGCAACATGGGGCCGTGCATTATCCTGCTGCAACATGAGGTGATGTTCTTGGATGTGGCACAACAATGGGCCTCAGGATCTCGTCACGGTATCTCTGTGCATTCAAAATGCCATCAATAAAATGCACCTGTGTTCTTCATCCATAACAGACACCTGCCCATACCATAACCCCACCGCCACCATGGGCCACTCGATCCACAACACTGACATCAGAAAACCGCTCACCCACACGACGCCACACACGCTGTCTGCCATCTGCCCTGAAAAGTGTGAACCGGGATTCATCCGTGAAGAGAACACCTCTCCAACGTGCCAAACGCCAGCGAATGTGAGCATTTGCCCACTCAAGTCGGTTACGACGACGAACTGGAGTCAGGTCGAGACCCCGATGAGGAGGTCGAGCATACAGATGAGCTTCACTGAGAAGGTTTCTGACAGTTTGTGCAGAAATTCCTTGGTTATGCAAACTGATTGTTTCAGCAGCTGTCCGAGTCGCTGGTCTCAGACGATCTTGGAGGTGAACATGCTGGATGTGGAGGTCCTGGGCTGGTGTGGTTACATGTGGTCTGCGGTTGTGAGGCTGGTTGGATGTACTGCCAAATTCTCTGAAACGCCTTTGGAGACGGCTTATGGTAGAGAAATGAACATTCAATACACGAACAACAGCTCTGGTTGACATTCCTGCTGTCAGCATGCCAATTGCACGCTCCCTCAAATCTTGCAACATCTGTGGCATTGTGCTGTGTGATAAAACTGCACCTTTCAGAGTGGCCTTTTATTGTGGGCAGTCTAAGGCACACCTGTGCACTAATCATGGTGTCTAATCAGCATCTTGATATGGCACACCTGTGAGGTGGGATGAATTATCTCAGCAAAGGAGAAGTGCTCACTATCACAGATTTAGACTGGTTTGTGAACAATATTTGAGGGAAATGGTGATATTGTGGATGTGGAAAAAGTTTTAGATCTTTGAGTTCATCTCATACAAAATGGGAGCAAAACCAAAAGTGTTGCGTTTATATTTTTGTTGAGTGTACATTCACAATTCAGCAACTCATAGAGCAGAAACCCATTTTTCTTAAACAGTCACATATCTAGAGAACATCATTTCTTTACATTGATATTTAAACTGAATAATATTTGGACATGTTCCTCCGTCAATTTATTCCATATTTTAGGACCACAAATAGAGACACAGAAACCTTTCCTGGTCATCTGAGCCCCTGCAATTTTAAAATAATACAAGCCCCTTAGATTATATTCCCCCACTCTCTGCGAAAAATTCTTGAATTCTAAAGGGCAGTTGCTTATTTTTCACTTTATACATTAATTGAACCGTCTTAAATGCAATCATATCGTGGAGTTTTAATATTTTAGATTTAATGAACAATGGGCCGGTGTGGTCCCGATAACCTGCATTGTGAATTGTTCTTAATGCTCTTTTTTGGAGAATGAATAATGGTTACACTGTAGTTTTATAATTGTTGCCCCAAACTTCAGCACAGTAAGTCAGGTAGGGAGCAACCAATGAACAATACAGAGTATGTAGTGCTTTGCAATCAAGAACATGCTTTGCTTTAACACTGCAATACTTTATGATACTTTCTTTTGAATATGTTGAATATGAACTTTCCAATTCTTTTTTTCATCAATAATGACACCTAAAAACTTATTCTCTTTGACCCATTCTATGTGTACCCCTTGTATGTTTACTGAATATGTATGTCTGTTTGATCATTTCGAAATAACATTATTTTAGTTTTAGACAAATTTAGTGAGAATTTATTAATATCAAACCATCTCTTTTACTTAATCATTTCAATTTCTAAATCAAATAATTGTTGCAGATTTTCTCCTGAACAAAACAGGTTTGTATCATCTGCAAAGAGAACTGCTTTAAACAATCCGAAACTTAGCATAAATCACTGATGTACAAAATAAATAGTTTTGGTCCCAACACAGAACCCTGGGGAAGCCCACAAACATCCAGATATGAAGAACAGTAGTCCCCAAGTGCTACTGCTTCCGGTTTTGTAAGTAAGTTTTAATCCAGTTAAGATCCACCCCTCTGATCCCGTACAGTTCCATCTTTTGCAATAATATGTTGTGATCTATTGTGTCAAAAGCCTTCTTTAGATCAACGAATAAACCGACTACTATTTCCCTTTGATCCACGTTTATTGATCTCTTCTACTGAATCGAGCAGTGCCAGTGCAGTGGATCGTTTCGCTCTAAAACCATACTGACTTTCATCAAGCAAGTTATGTTGTTCTATAAATTTATCCAATCTGTTATTATAAAGTATTTGTTGGGGAAAGTGTAGCGACACAGACCCACAACAGGGGGCGCAAATGAACGGTCAATAGATGAGCCAAAAGGTAACAATTTAATGTTGTGAATGTGCACAACAATGATACAGACAATCACAGAATCTGACAGCAGTCAATACACCAAGTTGACGTGTGGGCAGGCTCGAGGATAGAAGACGTCTGTCCTGATAAAAGCCGGAACCACACGATTTCCACCGCCACAGAACCCGGAGAATACTGCAGCCGCCAAGTCCCGAATTCCCAGGTGATCACCGTCCCCGACTGTCGGATCTGGTACTGCTGGCGAGGAGCACAAACAGTGAGATGTGGGTGTGTGCACACCCAGTAACAAAAACAGTCAGAAGGTGGAAAGTCACCTCCACCTCTAATCACACACTCGTGCAGCTCCTGTCAACCACTTATCTGGTTGGGGGGTGAAGCGAAGCCGTCGCTGATCACACCAAACGCCAATCCCACAGATAAGGAAACACTTACAGGAAAACGGCTGCAAAGAAGTTCAGACTGTTAGTCAATGTTTTCAGTTTAGCAGAGAATTACCTTCACAGGTAGATGATATCTCGGCAGCGAGGTGGAGATGACATCCGGCTTTTATGGAGTGATGAAATGATGGGTGACAGCTGTCATGAGTTGATGTGTGACAGCTGTCACTCCCGGTTGTGTCCGTGGCGGCAGCGCTCCCTCGTGCCTGAAGCCCGCACTTCAGGCAGGGTGCTTTCTGGTGGTGGGCCAGCAGTACCTCCTCTTCTGGCGGCCCACACAACAGGACCCCCCCCTCAACGGGCGCCTCCTGGCGCCCGACCAGGCTTGTCCGGGTGACATCGGTAGAAGTCGGCCAGGAGGGCCGGGTCCAGGATGAAGCTCCTCTTCACCCAGGAGCGTTCTTCAGGTCCATACCCCTCCCAGTCCACCAGATACTGAAACCCCAGGCCCTTCCGACGGACGTCCAGGAGCCTGCAAACCATCCATGCAGGCTCCCCATCGATGATCCGGGCAGGAGGCGACACCAGTCCGGGAGCACAGAGGGGTGAGGTGTGGTGTGGCTTGATCCGGGAAACATGAAAAACCGGGTGGACCCGGAGTGAAGCTGGGAGCTGGAGCTTCACTGCGGCCGGACTGAGGACTTTGAGGATCTTGAATGGACCAATATACCTGTCCTTGAGTTTGGGTGAGTCCACTTGGAGGGGGATGTCCTTCGTTGAAAGCCACACCTCCTGCCCGGGCTGGTAAGCAGGGGCCGGGGAACGCCGGCAGTCTGCATGGGCTTTAGCCCTCGTCCGGGCCTTCAACAAGGCAGAACGGGCAGTGCGCCACACCCGACGGCATCTTCGCAGGTGGGCCTGGACCGAGGGCACACCGACCTCTCCCTCCACCACGGGGAACAATGGGGGCTGGTAGCCCAGACACACCTCAAATGGGGAGAGGCTGGTGGCATAGGACACCTGGCTGTTATGGGCATACTCGATCCAGGCCAGATGGTGACTCCAGGCCGACAGGTGCGCGGATGTAACACAGCGGAGGGCCTGTTCAAGTTCTTGGTTGGCCTGCTCTGCCTGTCCATTTGTCTGAGGGTGATACCCGGACGAGAGGCTCACGTTGGCCCCCAGTTCTCTGCAGAAACTCCTCCAAACCTGTGAGGAGAACTGAGGACCACAGTCCGAGACAATGTCAGTTGGTATCCCATGCAGACGTACGACGTGGTGGACCAGGAGGTCTGCTGTCTCCTGGGCCGTAGGGAGCTTCGGGAGGGCCACAAAGTGGGCCGCCTTGGACAAACGGTCCACTATCGTGAAGATGGTCATCATGCCCTGGGACGGTGGGAGGCCCGTGACAAAGTCCAGGCCAATGTGAGACCAGGGGCGACGACACACCGGAAGCGGTTGCAGAAGTCCTTGTGTCTTGGAGTGGTCTGCCTTGCCCCTGGCACAGGTGGTGCAGGCCTGGACATACTCCCGGACGTCGGCCTCCATGGACGCCCACCAGAAGCACTGCCGGACAACTGCCACGGTCCTACGCACCCCTGGATGACAGGAGAGCTTGGACCCGTGACAGAGGTCCAAGACTGCAGCTCTGGCCTCTGGTGGGACGTATAAATGGTTCTTTGGTCCAGTTCCGGGGTCCGGGCTCCATGCCAGGGCCTCCCGGACGGTCTTCTCCACGTCCCAGGTGAGGGTGGCCACGATAGTGGACTCCGGAATGATGGGCTCTGGTGGATCCGACAGCTCAGTCTTGACCTCATCTTCATGCACCCGGGACAAGGCATCCGATCTCTGGTTCTTGGTCCTGGGGCGGTAGGTGATTCGGAAGTCAAAACACCCGAAGAACAGTGACCAGCGGGCTTGCCTGGGGTTCAGCCGCTTGGCGGTCCTGATATACTCCAGGTTCCGATAGTCAGTGAAAACCGTGAACGGCACAGACGCTCCCTCCAACAGGTGTCTCCACTCCTCAAGAGCCTCTTTCACCGCAAGGAGTTCTCGATTGCAGACGTCATAGTTCCGTTCAGCTGGGGTCAACCTGCGAGAAAAGTAGGCACACGGGTGAAGAACCTTATCGGTCTCTCCGCTCTGGGATAGCATGGCTCCTACCCCTGCCACTTCAACCACGAACTGGCGGCTAGGGTCGGGCTGCAGACGAGAACCGGCGTTTCAACTCTGTGAACGCGGCTTCGCACCGATCCGACCAGGTGAAGGGGACTTTTGGAGAGGTCAGGGCTGTCAGGGGGCTAACTACCTGACTGTAGCCCTTAATGAACCTCCTGTAGAAATTTGCGAAGCCGAGGAACTGTTGCAGCTTCCTACGGCTTGTTGGTTGGAGCCAATCTCTCACCGCCGCAACCTTGGCCGGATCAGGGGCGACGGAGTTGGAGGAGATGATGAACCCCAGGAAGGACAAAGAGGTGCAGTGAAACTCACACTTCTCACCCTTCACAAACAGCCGGTTCTCCAACAACTGCTGCAGGACCTGACGTACATGCTGGACATGAGTCTCAGGGTCCAGGGAAAAGATGAGTATGTCATCCAGATATACGAAGATGAATCGGTGCAGGAAGTCCCGCAAGACGTCATTAACCAAAGCTTGGAACGTCGCGGGGGCGTTAGTGAGGCCGAACGGCATGACCAGGTACTCAAAATGACCTAATGGGGTGTTGAATGCCGTCTTCCATTCGTCTCCCTTCCTGATCCAAACCAGGTGGTACGCATTCCTGAGGTCCAGTTTGGTGAAAATTTGGCCTCCATGCAGGGGCGTGAACACTGAATCCAACAGGGGTAAAGGGTATCGATTACGAACTGTTATGTCGTTCAGCCCCCTGTAATCAATGCATGGACGGAGTCCGCCATCTTTCTTGCCCACAAAAAAGAAACCTGCACCCATCGGGGAGGTGGAATTCCGGATCAACCCGGCAGCTAATGAGTCCCGGATGTAGGTCTCCATTGATTCGCGCTCGGGACGTGAGAGATTGTACAGCCTGCTGGACGGGAACTCAACGCCCAGGACCAAATCAATGGCACAATCGTACGGACAGTGCGGGGGAAGGGTGAGCACCAGATCCTTGCTGAAGACATCAGCAAGATTGTGGTACTCAACGGGCACCGCCGTCAGATTGGGAGGGACTTTAACCTCCTCATTAGCATTTACACCGGGAGGAACCGAGGATCCTAAACAATTCCGGTGGCAGGTTTCGCTCCACTGAGCCACAACCCCAGACGGCCAATCAATCCGGGGATTGTGTTTAATCATCCATGGGAAGCCTAAAATCACGCGGGAGGTAGAAGGAGTTACAAAAATCTCAATCTCCTCCCGGTGATTCCCAGACACTACCAGGGTTACAGGTAGTGTCTTGTGTGTAATAAAAGGGAGAAGAGTGCCATCTAGTGCTCGCACCTTCACTGGCGAAGAAAGCGCCACCAGAGCGAGCCCTACCTCCCTTGCCCATCTGCTATCCAGCAGATTCCCTTCTGACCCCGTGTCCACCAGTGCTGGGGCTTGAAGGGTTAAATCCCCGCTCAGGATTGTAACTGGGAGTCGTGTTGAAAGATGTGTATGACCCACGTGAATGTTTTGACCCCCCCTCAGCCCAGTCTCTAAGGGCGGGCGTTTGTGTTTTGACCGTTTGGGGCAGACTCTCTGCTGATGCTCACTCGAGCCGCAGACAAAGCACTCCCCGCGGATCAGCCTCCTCTGTCTGAATGTGGCCCTGCTCGTGTCCCTAGCATCATCAGCAGTGGGAGCTGTAGCCACACGGAGCGCTGTGGCTGTGGAGGGTGGAGAAGACGGCTCCCTTTCGGACCCGGGAGGAAGAGGGATGGCTTGTGCCTGACCACGCCCTTCGCCTCGCTCCCGTCGGCGTTCTTCTAACCGATTGTCCAATCGTATAAGCAAATCGATAAGCTCAGCCAAATCCCGCGGTTCCTCCTTAGCCACCAGGTACTCCTTCAGGACCGACGACAGTCCGTTTATGAAGGCGGCGCGGAGCGCAGTCATATTCCAGCCGGATCTCGCAGCCGTGATGCGGAAGTCGACTGCATATTCGGCTGCGCTCCGGCGCCCCTGTCTCATTGACCGCAGCACGGTAGACGCGGTTTCGCCTCTGTTAGGGTGATCAAAAACAGTTCTGAGCTCCCTCACAAACCCAGTATAAGAGGCAAGGAGCCGTGAACTTTGTTCCCAAAGCGCTGTAACCCAAGCGCGTGCCTTACCGCGAAGCAAATTAATCACGTAAGCCACCTTACTGGCGTCAGACGCGTACGTCACGGGATGTTGTG
This sequence comes from Thalassophryne amazonica, assembly GCF_902500255.1. Lineage (NCBI taxonomy): Eukaryota > Metazoa > Chordata > Actinopteri > Batrachoidiformes > Batrachoididae > Thalassophryne > Thalassophryne amazonica. The sequence continues at coordinate 43,451,662 of NC_047111.1, read as the reverse complement.
CAAAGACAAGCAAACACTGCATAAGAAAGTCCGCGCACGTCTCCACACAACCTCCGTACGGCTCTGGGGGACTTATGTATGCTTCAGGGGATGGTGGGGGGGGGGTCGTTGAATGACCAGTGGAATGTCTGTATTCGGCACCGGGTTGGCAGGAGGAGGAGCTGCAGCAGCGCCCTGAGCGCGCGCTTCCACCTGCGCAGTGAGAGCCTCCATCCTGCGATTAAGGATGATGTTTTGCTCGGACATCAGGTCCATCCGAGCGGTAAAGGCGGTGAGGATGTGCTGCAACTCACCAATCACGCCTCCAGCCGACGCCTGTGCACCCTGCTCTTCCATTGGCTGTCCAACAGAAGGTTGACGCCCAGTATCTTTGAAAATTGTCACAATAGAGATACAGGTCTGTAATTAGTAAAAAGATGCTTGCTACCAGATTTAAATAAAGGTATCACTTTTGCCACTTTCATACAGTTAGAAACAATTCCAGTTTGAAATGATTTATTGAAAATATGTGATCGTGGTTTTGCAATTTCAGTAATTATTTGCTTTACTAAAGACATATGTATATCATTATAGTTGATTTTTTACTTTTACACTTACTAACTACATTAATAATATCCATTTCATCTACTGGGCCAAGAAACATTGTGTGCGGGTTTCTGTCAATGAATTGAGAATTTTCCCATGGGCTGTGTGGAATTTCAGATGCCAGATCTGGCCCAGCAAAAAATTTATTGAAACTATTCACTACCTGCATCATGTTATATTCATCTTTGTTGTCATAATTAAAATATTTAGGATAGTTATTTGATTTGGGTTTATTTGATATAATACTATTCAGTATTTTCCATGTTTCCTTTAAGCTGTTTTTATTATCATTTAGTATTTTTTTCAAAGGACAATTTTTTACAGTTTCGCATAATAGTTGTTCATTTGTTTTTATAGTTCTTATGTTTAACCTCTGCCTCTCTTGATTTACTTTTAATGGATTCTCTATATAGCATATTTTTCTTCTTACAAGGCTTTTGAAGACCTTTTGTTATCCATGGGTTAGGTTTATATTTATTGTTTTTACTGTACTGTATAATTGGATAATTTTTGTTATATTTAGTGATAAATATGTTTAGAAATTCAGAATATGCTAGATTAGCATCTTGCTTTTCATATACAGAATTCCAATCATGTAAAAGTAAATCATTTTTAAAGACAGTGATAGCTTCTTCTGATTGCATTCGCTTACAGTATCAAATTTTCTCAGTACATTTTTTATTTTAATAAGATCATTTACTATAAAGATTGGTAAATGGTCACTAATATCATTAAGTAATAGGCCAGTTGATGTTTTTCTATCTATCATTTGAAAGTATGAGAGTAGCTGAATGTGAAGTTATTCTTGAAGGCCTAGTATTTTTTGGACATATGTTTAAGCTGTATATGGTATTAATAAAATCCTCTGTTAATTTATGTTGATACAGATTTAAAAGATCAATGTATCAACTCAGGACACTAATGGGAAATAATTCCACCTACAAAGCTTCAACAATTAGTGTCCTCAGTTCCCAAACGCTTATTGAGTGTTGTTAGAAGGAAAGGTGATGTAACAGAGTGGTAAACATACCACTGTCCCAGCTTTTTTGAAACATGTTGTAGGCATCTATTTCAAAATGAGCAAATATTTGCACAAAAACAGCAAAGTTTATCAATTTGAACATTAAATATCTTGTCTTTGTGGTGTATTCAATTGAATATAAGTTGAAGAGGATTTGCAAATCATTGCATTCGGTTTTATTTACATTCTATACAACGTCCCAACTTCATTGGAATTGGGGTTGTGTATATATATTGATATTGATATTATGTTAACTGGCTTTCAACACCTAATATGACAGCCATAGCAGCATGACCAGTCAGTGTACCCATTTTATACTAAATTTCTGTAGGATTTCTATGAAATATATTGTCTACACACAACCTGGTCTCACGGCAAGTCGTGATTCAGCAGCACGAAATACACATTCATCTATTGGTTTATGATATTGAGACAAAAAGCGCCTCATTTTCATCACAGCAGCACAAATTCATTTTAATTCATTCTGTGATGGCTGCACGAAATTAAAAGAGAAGCGGGTTGGGGGAAGGAGTAGGATTAGGTTATGGTTAAGGTTAGGGTTGGGAGTAGAAGTAGGGTTAGTAATAGTGAGTTTAAAAAAAAACATCACGAAGAAGCCTGGGCTACTACACGTGCAGGAAAAAAAAAAAAATAAAAAAATATTAAAGACAAAGCAGCACAGAATTTTCTCAAAAATCTGTCCTGCCATCTGGAAAAAAACAGCAGCACTACCTATATGTGCAAGGAGAAACACAGGTTGATGTGGCAATCATCCCGTCTTTGATTTGACTACATGACAGCAAAACACATGCCATGACACACGCACACATATTACACATATTCAACTGAAATCTAACAAATAACACATGCCAACTTTGAGGCAAATAGGGCCTGATTTACTAAGGGTTTACATGTGGTAAACATATATATATATGTATGTATATGTTCTCCACTCAGATTGCAATAGCCAATCACAGATTCGCCTTTCTGTCCATCATTTACCTGTATTTTGTCATGCTTGGCACTAGAAAGTTATGTTGTTACAAATCCAACAAGACCAAGCATTCATGATATGCACACTCTTAAGGCTATGAAATTGGGCTATTAGTAAAAAAAAAGTAGAAAAGGGGGTTTTCACAATAATAGTAGCATCTGCTGTTGACGCTACAAAGTCAAAACTATTATGTTCAAACTGCTTTTTTAGCCATCCTTTGAATCACTAAACTAGTATTTAGTTGTATAACCACAGTTTTTCATGATTCTTCACATCTGTGAGGCATTAATTTTGTTGGTTTGGAACCAAGATGCGCGGACCCGTCCGCACGTCTTTCATTAAAAAAATCTCCTTTAACAGTGGAATATCCGGATAAAATGCTGAAACCGACTTCTTCTGAAACTTCTCTGTTCTCTCACGACGTCCTGGATCAATAGAGCCTGAAATGTGGAGGTTTTCAGCTTGAAACAGGCTGATGACGCCGCCTGAGAGCGCTGCGCGACGTCTCTCACTGTGGGAAGTCCTTAAAGCGACAGTGTCACCTCAAAATCTCTCATCAGCCGTTAAAATTTTCACTGAAAACCAACTTAATTTTTCGAACCATGTCCACTTCGATGTGTCTCACAGGTTTAGAAAAAATTTTGATCAAACAAAGCGCCAGTCTCTCAGCAACTTCTCAGACAAAGGAATTCCGACGAGGGGCTGGACGACTCCTCCCACAAGGAGTGCTCACAGGCGAATGACGTCACCGACAGGCGTGGAAAAACTCACGCATGCGCACGAGGGTTCAAGCATGTCTGACGTAAAAACATATGAATGAAATCCATATAGTTTTTGAAAAAAATAAAAAGGACCTATACTTTATGGACAGACCTCGTACGCTGTTCTTCTGAACAATGTCTTGATCGTCCCATTTTCCTCAGGCTTTCAAAGAGAAAAGCATGTTCAACAGGTGCTGGCTTTATCCTTAAATAGGGGACACCTGATTCACACCTGTTTGTTCCACAAAATTGACGAACTCACTGACTGAATGCCACACTACTATTATTGTGAACACCCCCTTTTCTACTTTTTTTTTTACTAATAGCCCAATTTCATAGCCTTAAGAGTGTGCATATTATGAATGCTTGGTCTTGTTGGATTTGTGAGAATCTACTGAATCTACTGGTACCTTGTTTCCCATGTAACAATAAGAAATATACTCAAAACCTGGATTAATCTTTTTAGTCACATAGCACTACTATTATTCTGAACACTACTGTATATATATAAATCCGCTTTTTGTTTACTTTACTGTTTACTTTGTGCTTCCTTTCAGAATAAATGTATCCATGCACAATGCGTAAACACCCTCATGGGTCTTTCCGTGTCAGCTCAGCTGCATTTCAAGAACCTCCCCAGGTCACCTCCACCTAATTGAAGATCTATATGTTTCCACCCACTATGCAAAATGTTAGATTTCAAATCCTCATAGTTAAAGAAATATAGTCCTTTCAAATTTGGCCATAAAAAAACCCAGTATATAGACCCAATTCATGAGGCCTGTGCTGGACAAAACATTTGGTAACATAAAAAAACAAAACAGTTTCAGGTTCTGTTTGTACACTTGTCAAGAAGTAATGTTTTGAAAGAACAGTACAAATATGTCAGTATTGAAAAATTATTACTCAACTTCAGTTTACACCCGCATGCAACCTCATCACGTGCAGCTGTCAAGGTTTACAGACAGGCTACAGTATCTCATTTTAGAACAGTTGGTTCAGCTTCTGCTGTCACAAAGGTTACATCTTTCTTGGACACAGCCTTAGGAGGGTGCAGTCCCTGAACTGGGACTCAGACACAATCCCTCCACTTTCCTTCTGTTAGAATACCAGTGCAAAAGCACTAATGCCGACCGCAAATCAGTTTAAGACCAGATATATGCAAATATATTTGCAGTGTTAACAAAATAACAGCAGCACCTGCTGGAAAGGAGCATTGATACATGCATACATTTCACTAAGGTACTTATATCATGTCTCCATATACATTTCAGCACGCTTTTTTTTCTTGTTCTTCTTTTTTTTTAATTATTATATTATATATTATATTATATTTTTGATATAAATTGGAGGAGTGGGGTACAATTAGTTATACCTAACAGCTAATGTTAGCTTATCTAGCTGGCTGTAGCACCGTTTATTACAGCTAACAATATAGTCGGTTCTTTTTTGTTTGGAAACCTACATTAATACACACTTTTGTCTACATTTGTTGTTATATGTATTTGTTAATACTGTTATTGCAGGGTTCAACTATGCTATTATACTTTACACACTAGTTACCGGTTTTGTTCATCCTTTTAGCTAGCTAGATATGGTTGGCTTTTTAATGGCTAATTTAATGGTAGCTCTTCTAACTATAGATTATTTGCGTTATTTACAATTTTATTTTACATTGTGTAGATCGTTAATGAGTCTTCATTTTATGGGTTCTTTAATAGATAAAAAAGAATTTGGTCTCAAAAAAAGAGAGCCTATGCTCTCTTTTTTTGTAGATATAACAGTTTTTTAATGTCAGCCGTGGTTCATTTACTGTAAAACCATTTACATATTATGTCTGTAACGTTATCTACTGTGCTGCTGTATTTTTTTTTTTACAGGAATTCCCTGGTAACCACAGCTGCCAGTGTTTTCCTGTAAAAACAACAGTTTTTGTTTTTTTTTTACAGTGTATCAACATATAGTACCTAGTTTGAGGTTTCCATTTGATAGCATATAAATTTTGCATTTTATCTTTCTATAGTAAGCTAGCAGGGTTTACTTTAGATAGATACCAATACATATTACATCATAGCTTCTGTTTCTATAATATAATAACCATAAGCGAGATATAATTTAATTTTACTACTAGTCTACAAACTGAGGCTAACTCCTAGAATATTATTTATAAACCATATTTCTTGTATATATTGTTTATTAGCTGTATTATTTTAATATCACTTATATACATGATGTCTATTTTCTTATTATATGTCTTATGATATATTATTATGATATGTCCATTTTCCTGAGCTGCTTGGGTGGGTAGGGAGAGTTCCAATGGGATAAAAAAAACCTTTTCAACCAACCATCCCTGGTTCTCAAGGCACCTAAGTGGCTTTACTCTATTCTACTCTTCTATTCTGCTCTTCTATTCTGCTCTTCCTTTTTAGATATTTAGATATACCTTAGTATACACTAGTATAGTTTTACCTTAGAGCTGGAATATATTATAGAAGACATACCTTACTGAATTTTCATGCGTAACATCTTTGTCACAAAACACAAATGTGTTTGCCATGAAACAAAAGAGCACATACGTAAGCTGACATGCACTCAAAGCACACAACTGACATGCTAAAATAAATCCCACACATAAAGACAACCTGTGATGCACGAAAGGCACAGTAACAGTTAATTGACTCAGACAGTCTGTAAAACAGCCTGTCTGCTCCCAGCCACAGCCCATCTCAGCCAGACCGCTCACTCGCCTCTAAATGAGGCCTGTCAAGCAGAGCTGTGCTGACGCCTGCCACCTCTAATTGGCACCACATTAACAATCAAATCATGCTAATTAGCTACAGTGTGATGACAACAAATAATATTCCTGCTGCGTGGGATTGTGTCACATGACTACTCTGCTGCATGCATTCTATTTGCATATTCTAAATACCCAAGAACAATAGCAGCTAATTGGAAGATACTGAAGATGAAGTCGATCAGTGAGTGAACCACATCGCTCGTGATACATTTTTCATAATAACTTCGTTTCTCAATATGTATGATGTGATATTTTTAATTTTATGAGATAATTGGCAGATACCATCTCAACAGACAATGAGCTTTGAGACCAAATTCTCGCATTATTTATTTATGTGTTTATTTATTTCGGTTTGATCTCACTTTGCAGTGTATATATATATTGGTCACTGTTGGCTGGACGTGCTTGTAAGACCTCCCTAAAGAAACAACCATGGGCATCATCACGAGATGCCTGAACCACCTCAAGTGGCTCCTTCTCTACTCCAAGTCCCTCCCAGGTATTTGAGCTTCTCATGCTATCCCTGAGTGTAAGGTCAGACAACCAATGAAGGAATCTGTTTTTTGCCACTTGTGTCTGCGACCTTGTTCTTTCAGTAATTACCTAAGTGCCCTGTCACACATAGTACGAATGTGGTCAAATTGCGCATCAAGCAGGAATCGTATGCAACACATGTAAAATCATAGCTGCCTCAAACACCTCGTACACCTGTTGCTACAACTATTTGCGCACACCAGCTGCTGAAAGACAAAGTGTGCGCTGTGAGAGCCCATCGAACCCTCTTGCGGCAGGTGTCGTCCAAATCCCAGGTGACACACACGAACATCTAACACCGCTCGCTTGGCACAGAAAATGCGTGGCCATTCACGCTATTAGTACAGCAGCAGTCAGCAGATGATCACTGTCGAGCTGGATGTGAAATATGTCTAAGTGTCCCCACGAGTGTGGCTTTGCAAACAGACACAGTGACACGTTGGTGTGTGCCCTGAACTGATGGGGTGTGTCCGCCAACAGGAGCAGCTGTGGAGATCTGTGGAGATCGGCTGGACACGCTGCCAGCAGATGTGGACATAAGAGCACCCTGCTTCTCATTCGTGTCATTTCATGACTGTACATCTGTGATCATGGATCATCTACAGAGGAACAGACAGATCATACTTGTATTGTCCACTTAATAAGAGGGATTCAATAAAATGCATTGTTTTTAATATGGTGTGTGGTTGTATTTTTTTAAATACGTTCCTGTCCTTCTTGATAACAGGCATTTTCCCACACCTTTTACAGAACAGTGATGGTAGCGGTAGCATTTCTGGCTGGCAATCAGAGCTTTTGGAAATTGCAGGTTTGAATCCTGTGGGTGGATTTTTTTTTCACAGCAGCTGCACGATGTGTTCACACACACACCCCCCACCCCACCCCCTTCATAGCAAGTCTACCACAGTATTATCACACATTTCATCCTCCATTCTGAAGTGTCTGACCCCTTGTTTGTGTAAATTCTCTCAATTTCAACATCTATAATTTCTTCCCTGCTCATGTATTATTTGACCTCCCCACTTATGACTGGGTAGGAGGTAAGATATCCTGACCTTCTCCCCACCCCTGCAAAGCAAGTCTGCTGTAGCAATGTCACCCATTTCATCCTAACCAGAAATATTAATGTTGTAGATAGCTATAGATACATACAAAAGAACACTAGTATTGTTCACCGTCAATCAAACTGTGCTTCACCTAGGACCATAAAACATCCATAAAATATAGTTTAAAGTGTCCCTGCCACGCTATGACGTTTTTACATATTCTTGAAGAATAAAAAAAGCTTTTTCCACATGTTGTCTTTGTTTTTTTTACCATAAAATTACATTGAACAAGTATTTAGACATTTCGTTACCCATCTGAGAATTTGAATTTACTGCCTCCGAGTTGACCTACTTTTTCACTGCAACGGATGTGACGTCATTCGAGTAGATGTCTCACAGCGTGGCTCTGTTTACCAACACGGCAGACACGGACAGCGAAGGCATAGTGCGCGATTATAGCGAAGATTTAAGTGACATATCGATTGTTCTTGAAGAAGATGAGGAAGTTTCTGATGAAAGGAAGCCACAGTAAAAATAATGGGTGGCTCCAAACCGTGTATGTTCCAGCAGAACGTGACAGAAAGAGGATGAAGTGTGTTGTGTGGGCCGCTGAAGAGGAGGTACTGCTGGCCCACCACCACTAGAGGGTGCCCTGCCTGGAGTGCGGGCTCCACGCACCGGAGGGCGCTGCCGCCTTACAGGAACAGCCAGGATGACAGCTGTCACCCATCACTGGAGACAGCTGATTCCAATCAACCGGGAGGTATATCAGCAGGACGGCATCTCCACCTCATTTGCCGAGATATCGCCTAATCAAAGAGGTAACAATCTCTGCCCAAACATATAAATAACCATTGTTGTATTTCTTGTTGAGCATTTGTAGGACAGCTGACTACTGAACAACATTTGGATAAGTACTCACCTTCCTACACTCCTGTATTGTTGTTAACGAGAGGTGGAGGTGGACTCTCCACCCTCCGTGTTGCTGGGTGCAGCCGCATCCACACCTGACTGTTTTTGTTCCTTGCCAGCAGTACCGGATCTGACGAGCGGAGGCAGTGGCCACCTGGGGATTCGGGACTTGGCGGCTCCAGTATTCCCGGGGTTCGGTGGCAGAGGAAATCGGGTTGGTTCCGGTTCGACTTGGACAGACGTCTCCTATCGTCGAGCCTGCCCACACGACACCGTTGTTATTGGACTCAGTCTCAATATTGTAATCGGCTGTGTTGTTGTGCCTGTTTTCACAACAGTAAAAACAGTGTTATTTGACTCCTCCATTGCCCGTTCGTTTGCGCCCCCTGTTGTGGGTCCGTGTTCCTACACTTTCACAACAGAAGTGCAGCTGACAGCAGCAGCATTGAGGAGGACGATATAAGCTGCTGAATGGTTTGTTCACTCACTCACCACTTTCTTATAAACGATCCTTTATTCCTGGCACGGTGTGTTTGTGTATGAAAAAAAATGTTTGAGCAGTACAGCGTGCTTAAATTCAGGAGTTTGTTCTAAAATCACTGAAAATAAAGTTTCTGTACATTCTGTATATATTTAATCATTTATAAGTCAGTTTCTTGTGATTGCTAATTCTTCACTTTTTATTCAAAGCAAATGATTGCAAATCTTTATCTGAAAACCTGTAGACCCAAATGGGATGGGGGAAAAGATTTCTAAGTAAAAGAAAATTTTACTTCTATATCTGCTGTCAAATTTTATCAGGTATAATATTGTAGAAAAATGTTTCTGCTAAATGAAGACTTACCTGTCTAAAATACACAGAACATCTGTAATCATAAATTGTATCACATCTAATGTACTCTGAATGAACAGACGTCTGAACAAAAAACAGGCTGTTCAGTTTACATGCATATGTATATTTGGAAAACACAAAAATGTCAATGTTCTGTTTTTTCAGGTGCTCGTGTGAACACAGTCAGCTGATGCCACTCGTTATCAAGTCTTGCTGTTGCAGGGAAATTTCTGCAGTCCTGACGGAGATGCAACTTGGTGGCGAAAATCCTCAATGTGTCACACAGCTGGCGAGTTTCTCGATTGTGTGTTTGGATGCAGATGTCCTCAGAGTGGCACACTATGCCTACATGATGCTCCACAGTACAAATCAGCACATGAAATAGTTTCATTTACATGGTTTATAGAAAAAATTAAAAAAATATTCAAATACAAAAAGAATGAACTGTTGTTTTGAACATAACATTTCCAGGGTGTGAGGGAAGATATCCTAGAAGATATACTGTTACACTGGTATAAAAATTATGCAAAATCCCAATGTGGATTTGCTGTGGTGTCTGTGGGTAGCCAGAAGACACATGACAAGTTGTTGTTTGAGCTGAATACAAGGAGACATTAGTCAAATTTTAGCAAATTGTCTTCACTTCAAATCATCAGATATGTCAGATTTATTTTAATAAACGTGAAGGATAGATGTTGTCAGAGGCATGACCATATTATGCACATAGCCTGAGCTACTAAAAGTGATGTTGTGTGTATAAGTAATGACTTTAAAAAATCAGACAGCCTACTGTAATAAGGTTATATTAGCAAATTTTCAGTTGAAAAATAATAATTTGCATTCCAGAGACACTACTTAGTGTTACCTGTCAAAATTTGCATTACGATGACTATGGTTATGTAAAAATGTGTCAATTCTCATTATGTTTGCAGTACATTTTACAGGCGTAATAAGATAAAGATATTGAGGCCTCTCTCGTGGCACTGTATTCATTCCACACACACCCAGACACCAGGCACTTTGGAAAGCCGAGCATAACCGTTTCTAAATTACTTGAAAGAAGCATTGATTGGCCACAGTAGATAAAAAGTCCATCCTTAAACAGGCTCAGGGGAGCCATGACATCGGCCTGGAAGGGAGGTAGCAGCTCGAAGATGGCGGAACAGCGAGCAGAATGAGTAATGACTGGAAAGAAGACATTAGAATGACAAACAGGACATCTACCATCTGTGTATGTGTGTGTGTGTGTGTGTGTGTGTGTGTTTGTGTGTGTGAGAGAGAGAGAGAGAAAGAGAGAAACACTCGAATGTTGCACACTTGTGCACATGAACAGGATTTTTAAAATGCACGCCTTCACATGCATGTGTTTGTTCATGTTTAACAGTCATAATGTGGCAATTGGTTTATTATTGTTCAACTGCAAAACTGTTCCAAAACAAAGTGCATATCACTAGTAAATAAAATGTCAAATGAGCTGACTATTCTGAATAAGTAAAGAATTATGAAAATATTGATGTATTTTGTTGAATTTTTGGTGCTACATATACTGTATGCCCAAAGAATTTAAGTCACAAACACGGGGAAATTAAAATGCTTTCACCTGCCTCTGATAAGTGCTCAGAAACCGCAAGCTGTGAAGAATATGAATTTTAGTGACATCTCAGGTCAAGCTTAACAGCTATGGAGAGTGCTGCTTTCTGTAGCTGGCAATCAGTTCACCCTATTGAGGTTTCAAATGCCGCAAAATCTCGCAAGATCTGAGAGGTGGCTTTCACTGCGAGATGTATATGACTATATATATATATATATATCTATATATATATAGATATATATATATATATATTACAACGGTTTCATGGTCCATGTAACCCATGTCACAAAAGGCGGGCACTTTTTGTGACACGTCTTTTTTTATTTTGCTCTTTATAATCTTCCCCTTCTCCTAACTCTAACCATAACCCTGGCATAAGTGTGTACCCTCACCAAACGTTAACCATGACCCCCCCCCTTCACTCCACATTTTGTGCCCCCATCATGAAACGAATTTGTGGCCCTGTTACGAAAAACGCACCATTGTTGTACCCCCGTCACAAACCCATAGATTAATGTATTTTTCGTTACCCAGTCCCACAAACTGCCGTGCGACTGGCTTGTCTGAAGTGCATAGTACAAGTGCTCCAGTTCCACTTTTACAGGTTTGTTTTATTTTTTAAACCGTGTGCTGTAAAAGGTGCACAGTGAGGGAACACACAGGCAAGGCACTGATATCAACATGATCACATGATCTCAGAAACTTTCTGTAAATAAAACTCAAGTATGAGCATCAACTCTCTGCTGATGGTAGGTTGATTGTCTACAAAATGCCTTTTTTGAAGACCCTTCCTTCTTGAGATAAACTGCAGAAAACTGAGGATATTACTGACAGGTGTATTCACACAATATAAGTAAACCTGAGGTAATTTGTACGGATCTGTCACAGTTCACATCTCGTAACTGTCTCTGGTCCATTTATTTTGTCATTCCAAGTCCTTGTTTATTTCTGTTGGTTTATGTTCTGCTCATGAACACACACTCTTCCAGTCATTTCACATGTCAGTTGAGTCACACTCTATTCAAAGCACCCAGTCTTCTCGCATTGTTTCTCTGCACTGAATTTGTTGGGTCAACCCAAGCTGTCGACTCATGCCCTGAGTCTCTGCTTGCTGTTTTTTTTTTTTTTTTAATATTTCCTGATTATTTGAATGAACGTATTCCAACCCTATGGTGTTTACCTGCAACCTGATTACCTGGATTACTCATTTGTTAATTCTCTCACAGACATTGTTTCTATGCGTACTCCCTCTTCTGTGTGCTTTGGCCCTCACCTGTTCTACATCAGTTGAAATAAAGTCTCTGATATAGCAATATCGCAAGTGTGTGTGTTGCCACTAAATACGAAATCATCCTCTGTGTATGTTTGTTACATTAGCATTTAAAACTTTCTTACCTGTCAATCTGGTCATGCTTTCTGCATAAATACATTCTTCCTGCACAGACGGCAAACCAGGAGCCAATCCAGATAGAAAGGGGGCATGGAGAGAAGGGACACAGCCCCCACAAAACCCCTAGGTCCACTTTTGAAGATTTTTTTCATACTACTACTACTACTACTTATAATAATAACAATAATAATAATAACTATTAGTATTATTTCAACAACTAAAATGTTTAGAAAGAATTTAAATGTTACAAAATGATAAAAAAGAATTTAGTTGTTACATTTATTAACAATGTAGATTATAAATTGTAAGTTTTACCATTACAGTGCTGTCAACAGTTAAATATGAGGCTAAGAAAGACTGTCTTTATTTTATTTTTATAAAACAACTATTTATGTTCATTGAAGTCAAGAAAGACTGACTTTATTCCCTGTTTTACAAAAACTTATCTTCTTCAAGGATTTGTATTTAAGTTAAATAAAAAATGTCAAAAAAATTAAAAACTAAAAATTGTTTACTTTACGTTACTGATAAAAATGCACTTCCAGTAAAGTGAGTATTGGCAAAACTGGTTGCCATTTTCATGTTGAGGTGGCAGGGGGGTTGTCAGCAGATCCTGAAAGTAACGTATAAAGTAACTAGTACTCTAACTTAGTTACTTTTAAAATTGAGTAATCGGTAAAGTAACTAAGTTACTTTTCAAAGAGTAATCAGTAATAAATAATTGGATTAGATTTTCAAAGTGACTATGGCAACACTGTACCTCACCATTAACAATTCAACAGATATTTGGGGAAAAAATAATCTGGCATCACAGACACAAAAACTCACTGCTTCGTCCAAATATAGTGACTGCCAACAAAGCAGCTCTACATACAACTATATTTACTAATGGACAGTTCTAGACACACAAACACACATTCACACACACATACAAACTAGTTACAGCAGGCATCTGACAGCAATGAAGATGGATGGTATTTGCAGCTGCACATGTGTTTGATATTTTCTGCTTTCTGTTTTGTGGGTGTTTTGCCTGTAAGTGGCTGTATACTGAAATTAGTAAGTAAATCACTGTAATGGGGTACTCAGTTTAATTTATTTTTTTTCTTTTAAATGGGGTGTCGAAATGCAGCAGATAGGAGCTAATAGATAGAGTACAACTCATTTAATGTAAATACATACATACTATATGTTTTCAATCTGTTCAAAAATAATTGGCTTGCCATTCAATGAATGTCAGTGGGTGGGTGACATTGGAAGAAGGACATTGAGCTTTAGCTAACTGTATGATAGTCTGGGTGACTAACAAACCTGTTTGATTTTTGCAGTTGAAACCAGTAGTAGTTTTTGATTTCTTTATGTTTCAATTGTTTTTATTGTTTAACCTTAATATAAACATAGTCATATTTTCTCAAAAACTGAGTGACTGTGCAACAAGGAGAAGAGTGAGGAAAGCCACCAAAATACCCAGACAACCCAGAAGTAGTTATAGATTTATGTGGCTGTGATTGGAGAAATTGTGCAAAGTGCAAATTTTGCAGTTTGCATCACCAATCTTATGTTCATAGCAAAGTAGAGCGGAGAAGGATATTCTTTCACCAAAACATATCAAATCTAGGCTTGCATCTCAGATGTACCTTTTGGCAATTTGTAGCTAAACTTTCAGGTCTTCTTTTTAAGAACATCCTCCTCTATACCACTTCATCATGAAGCTGTATAACCAGTGATGACACCATACTCCATTAATGCTCCACACCCAAACAGTTGGTGGCAGAAAATCACTGTGTCAGTTTGCAAACTGCCAATACACATGACAGAAGTAGAAGAAGACCCGGTAGGGTTCACTTCTGTCATTTATTTTGGTTGTTGTTGGTGGGACAAAGCACTGCCTCCCATGTTTCACGTTGAGAAATGCACCCAGAGCAGACAAACATCGAGGGTCTTCTTTTTTTTAAAAATGCTGCATTTCTTCAGTAATTTCTATGATCAGGAATTAAAGTATTTCCCAGACATTTTCGTCAATCAATCAATCAATCAAGTTTTATTTCTAAATCGCTTTACAACCAAAGTTGATCAAAGTGCTGCACACTTAAAACAACCATAAGATAGTACATCTAAAATATATTACAGTTGTCGATTTCCAGGGAGTCACAGTTCTATGTGTCAAAGGCCAATTGAAACAAATATGTTTTCAGCCTGGCTTTGAACAGGGGCAGGGATGAGATGGAGCATAACTCCAGAGGAAGAGAGTTCCAGAGTCTAGGACCTGCCACAGCAAAGGCACGATCGCCCCACTGTCTATACCTCGACCTTGGGACTACCAGCAGGTGTTGGTCTGAAGAGCGCAAGGCTCTGCTGGGCTGATGAGGGGTCAAAATGTCACTGAGGTAAGTTGGAGCGAGGCCATGGATTGAACTAAAGATGAACAACAAGAGTTTAAATTGTATTCAGAACTGAACCAGGAGCCAATGGAGGGAGTAAAGAACTGGTGTGATATGGTCGTATTTGCGAGTGCTGGTGAGGAGGCGAGCAGCCGCATTCTGCACCAGTTGCAGACGGTAAAGAGAGGCTTGACTAAGTCCAGTGTATAGAGCATTACAATAGTCCAGACGTGAAGTGACAAAAGCATGGATGGTTTTCTCAAAATCTCTGCGGTTTAGTAAAGGTTTGACCTTAGCTAACTGTCTGAATTGGAAAAAGCTTGCTCTAACCACGGAGTCAATTTGTTTATTAAATTTTAAATCTGAGTCAAAAATCACATCCAGATTCCTGACAGTGTGGTTGGGCTGGAAGATCCAAAGAAGATGAATTCAGTTTTTGACTCGTTCAGACAGAGAAAGTTTTGTGATAGCCAGCACTTTATGTCAGTGAGACAGGAATTAATGGACTGTGTGTCTGAAAAAGAAGTCACAAGTAGATAGATTTGTAAGTCATCTGCGTACATATGAAAGGACCCATCATGATGGGCAATAATAGAACCCAATGGCATAATGTACAACGAAAAAAGGGCAGGGCCAAGAATTGAACCCTGTGGCACACTGGAGGTCAGAGGAGCTGGTGAAGAGGAGAGGTTGTTAATCATAACAGTAAAAGACCTATTTGAAAGATATGACCTGAACCACTCCAGTACAGGTCCCTGGAGACCCACCTGCTGGGCCAGCAGGATGGAATGGTCCACTGTATCAAATGCTGCAGTGAGATCCAGCATAACCAATAGCGCAGGTGTCTTGGAGTCCAGAGACAACAGAATGTCATTCTGCACTTTTAAAAGTGCCGACTCTGTGCTATGACGCGCTCTGAATCCGGATTGAAATTTATCATAAATTTGATTCTGAACCAGGAATGAATTTAACTGAGTCAAAACAAGATGAATTCGACTGAAACTATGTAACAGGTCAGAATAAGACTTTGTATTTACCCAGTGTGTGAATGGTTTGAAAATTTGACAGAACAGAATGACCGTGTGAGGAATGTAGGGTTTGTGCGTGGTTCATTATTTTGGTACCACAGGCTTCTCTGTGAGCCGAAAAGCAACACAGCACAGTGTCTTTTAAAAATACAAGAACCACACTGCTTCACTTTAAATACACAGTAAGTCTATTTCAGGTGATCAGCATGGACCTGCTTTCTCTTAAAAGGCTTTATTTTACTCAGTGTCCCATTTTCAAAAGTTCAGGCTTCTACTGCCTGCTACACTATGCTCTACTGTCTCTCTGTTCTCTTTTTTTCATGGGAGCATTACAGCACCACATACAAGTCTCGGGGTGTTTTTAGTGTCCTGCGGCTGACATGGAACATTATCGACCAGTTTGGGAATGAGATTTTTTTTTGTTGTAACTGGTTCAGAAACGTCAATTTTGGGGTGGAACCCAAAACTGGAAATGTTAAAATACTGTTTGTGTTTGGAGCGAACCAGTTGGGGAAAAATTCTGGTTCAAAGCCCTGGTTGCCAGACCTTCGGCTTCCGTTCATTGGGATGCCTGTGCCCCTACCTTTAATGCAATTTTAACTGCAACAGCATTGGTATATGTTTCATGCACATAGATGTGTATTTAGACAATTTAAAAGGCAAACCAATATTAGGCATCTTAGGTGTTGGACATTATTGTTAGTGCAACTTCGCCTTGATTCTGCAAGTGTCAGAAACTCTTAAAATGATGGGACACCACTCTTCCAATAGATATGATCTCATCTCATGTTTTGATGGTAGCGGTGGTGGATATTGATAACATGTTCAGTTGGGTTGAAAGCTGGTGAATGTGAAGGTCATAGCATATAACTCATATTCTGCTTCATATTCATCAAACTACTCAGTGACCCCTCATCCACAGTGGATGTCACATTTGTTGTGATACTCAACTTATTTACTCAATGTTTTGACTTAATTTGTCACCCATCTGTCAGCAATAGTCCCAGATAGCACCATGTACACCTGGTGCAGCTCCCACAACTGAACTTAAGAGGTGATGGTCTAGTGCAGTGGCCTCAATTCAACCCCGCCAAGCCGGAAAATCTCTAAGGGCCCTTTGGCAAGATCCTTAATCCCCAGGTTGCTCCCACTGTGTAGTATGTGCCTTGCATGGTAGCACCCTGACATTGGTGTGTGAATGGCATCATTGTAAAGTACTTTGAGCTTCTGATGCACATGGAAAAGTGCAATATTAATGCAGTCAATTTACTATACACCATATGCTGCTTCAAATAAGACATCTAAAGTGTTGTCCAAATTTGTCCACTGAAGCAGCTTTAAGTAGACCTTTGGAATTATACCTCAAACACACTGACACACATAACATCTAGTGACTGCTATTCAAACTACTTCTCGTCTGGTGTAAAATTTTCAGCTTTGACAGAGCTGTGTGAGTGAGTAAGCTATTGTTTGGCTGACTGTCACTGTAATTTGAACTGCACTGTGCTAAAGCAAGACCTCTCTGATTCTGCTGAAAGAAAATGGGATCATAATTGTTCATATCACATTATGCAATCACTGTGACATTCTGTAGAATGACAGGGTAATTTACGCTGTCAAAACAGTTTCACCACTCTTCTATCAGTACAGCAGTGACTGGCCACAGTTTGCAGTGCAATTATGACTGAATCCATTTTTATGTGATCATATAGATAAATGCGACAGAGAGAATCAGTTCCATTCAGGTTACAAATATACACAATGTGTGCTTTTACACTCCGGTATGAATGAATTATGTGTTAGTGGTGCATATAGATGTTCACAAAAGCAAACTTTGAAGCTACAAAGCAATTTTTTTCTGCAATGTAGACTGTAAACGTGATTATTCTGGAGTGCCTTGTTGATACCCATCGTAAAACCCAGAGGTGGGGGGGGGGGGGGGTCTTCATAATGTAGATATTCATATTGGAGATAAAATACTGGAAGTATGTCGCAAATTGTTTCATCCTCAGTCAGTTCTTTTGAAATGCACTTCTTCCACTTTGCTTGACTTGGACCACCATCATCACATTCTCATTACCATTTGACTTGCTTAATCAAGCAGCCATGACAATTCTCCCAGCCTTATATAGTCACATCAAGGCCACCATAGAGATTACACTATTATTATGGCTTTATTTTGCTGAGATTTAGTTATCCATACTTCCAACTGAGCTGTAATTGGTGCAGGTGGCATCAAAAAAAGATAAGACTTATTAATTTCACAGTGGAGAAATTCATGTTACGTCAGCTCTTAAAAAACACACACAAGATGGGTGCGAATGGAGGAAAATGTGCATAAAACAGCATGTGCAAGGATAAGCAATAATAATAATAATACTTGTAGCAATACAATAAAATAAGAAAATGAGGTAGAAATAGAATATGTATATATATATACAATAGTGTTCAGAATAATAGTAGTGCTATGTGACTAAAAAGATTAATCCAGGTTTTGAGTATATTTCTTATTGTTAAATGGGAAACAAGGTACCAGTAGATTCAATAGATAAATGTATAAATTGTTCATCCGAACGTAGTAATGTATAAAATCTACTCACTATAAAACTATAAACCTGGAGTTAGGTTATTTCAACAGGCAAAATATACATATACATACATTTATGCGCTTAACGTAAAATACACAAAATGTTTTAGTTACTAGGCTATAAATACACTGAATAAAATTAATAAAAAAAAAACTTTGATGGAAAAAAAAACAAAAAAACAAAATGCGCATGCGCACTTGCATGTCGAGCGAGTTACATCATCTCCCCATGTGCAGTTGCGCGAGACACCTCATCTCGACGGGTGACGTCTTCAAGTCCGGGATAGAGCGATGTGCGCATGCGCAGTAGTGCGACGCACCTCATCTCAGTGTTCACCTCATCTCGATGGGACACCACCTCAACATAACAGTGATACCTGTTTTGCCAAAACTCACTTTATAGTCACCCTTTCTTGACTTCAATGAAAATAAATACTTGTTTTATAAAAAGTAAAATAAAGACTTTCTTGACCTCATATTTAACTGTTGACAGCTTTGCAACAGTAAAACGTGCAATTTCTAACCTACATTGTTTATAAATGTAACTATTAAATTCTAACATTTTTCTAACATTTAAATTCTCTCTAAACATTTTACTTGTCGAAATTATTATAATAATTTAAGGCGCACCGAGCAGCCATCGACAGGCTGGAACGACCAGATCATTTCTAAACTGAACGCTGTGTTGTTGATTTCGTGCGTTGGCACGGAGTTTTTTTTGTTGCACGCCATGAGCAGCACCGTGCCGACGCATGAAATCCTCCGCACGTCTTTCATTACAAAATCTCCTGTAACAGTGGAATGTGCCGCAAAAGTGCTATGTCCAGCTCTCTTGCCATTTCTGTGGTAGTCACACGATGTCCCGGATCAACACAGCATTCAGTTTAGAAATGATCTGGTCGTTCCAGCCTGTCGATGGCCGCTTGGTGCGCCGTGTGACCTCCGCCACTGTGGGCCATCTTTAAAAAGGTTTTAACACTCCTTAATCCGTGTGACGCCGACAGAATCTTCACCAAAATCCATCAGAATCTTTCAAATGGTTTCCAACTGGCTGTCTCTAACAGTTTCTGAAAAAAATTTCATGGAGCAAAGCGGCAGTCTCTCAGCCATTTCACTGACAATAAAAATCCGACGAGCGGGGTGGACCAGTGCTCACTCAAAGCCTGCCCACAGGCGAATGACGCAACCGACAGGCGTGAAAAAACTCACGCATGCGCACGTCCAAACTACGTAGTCAGTAAGGGTCCTATCTCTCTAGGTGCGACTGTTGCAGAGCAGTTGGAGATGCAACTTAGCAACCAAACACATAAACAAGCAACAGTGTCGCAGTTATCTTGCTGAAGTGGCCACTCGCAGCTGAAGATGAATGACATGTTTACACACAAAGTGTTCAGCTCTTATTATCCTGCTATTATCCATGTGACTAGACTGTGGAAATTCTCCCACTGTTCCCAATAGTGGCAAAATAAAATAAAATAAATAATAAAATAATAATGAACAAAAAATTATAATAAAGCTTACAGTGCACTCACCGGTTTGCAGAATGATGTCCCTGCTGGATCTACTGTCCTATCCTCCATGTCTAGTATATAATCCATCACTTTATGATCTTTTTGTCTTCAGCTCCAAGATTAGCACACAGTAATTGCACATGGGCTTGAACAGCCTTTTCTCCATGACGCAGAGATGTCCAGCAGCACTTCAGGTGTGTGCTTTGACTTGATATGATTTATTTGGCAATAACAACATGTCTCTTTTGCTGTTCCTTTGTTTTTGTTTTTTTTGTTTTTTATTTGGGGGGGGGGTTCACTCGGGATGTCCACAGTAGATCCGAGGTGGATCTGCACATTGATTTGGCACATACTGTATATGTCCTTCTCTGTTATCCAGCGTTTTAGCTCTGATGGACATATGACGTCACATTTCCACAGCAGGCATTTAGCAGACAAGACACATATGTGCACTATTGGAGCCGGAACTGAGCAGTGTGTCATTTAATGAAAGCACGTTGTCATATTTCCTCACTGTTCGTTTGTCCCCCATGATGAGCACATCAAACAACTCCCATCACATGTCCTCAGAGAGACAGCAAGAGTGAGGGAGACAGAGAGAGAACTACAGATAAAAAAAGATTTAAAACTCTACTCCTGCAGAATTGTGCGCCTCAATAATAAACATTAAATGCATAAGTCCAGAGGTCTGATGTGCACTTCAACTGTGGCCAGGCTGACAGCAGTTCAGCCACTTCAAGAAGCAGCTGTTCCTCTCTGATACTATAATGCCCAAGTACCTTGTGTGTGGCCCAGCCCCCTCCCACAGTTCTCTCATGAATCTCTCATGTTAGGAGTCGCAGTGAGTACATTGTCACCTCACCAACTTTGAAAAATTCAAAATCCAGGCACAATGCTGGTGACACCCTTGGAATTAAGCAGCCAAGAGCACCACCCAGCGAACATCAAATGCAACAGGGAGAATTTCGTGCAGCTCAATGGATGTCTGAGTTTGCATGACACTGTTGTCCTGCTGCAATTATGAAAATTGGTTTGAGGCACCCATGTAGCGTATTCTTGAATTTTTATGTATTGACATCATTAGAATTAGGCCAGTTGTCTTCTGCAACATTATCAAAGTGCAGCCATTTGCAATGTCATTGGAGTTTGATGATTGCTGGTGTTAAGCTGAAAGGCCAAACTCTTAACTATGTTGAACAATAAAAATGCACATCATAACCAGCAGCATTGTAATTGCCAGTGTGACACAAGCACAAATTTTTGCAGAAAAAGTTTATGCCTGAACAAGTCTCTCGAAATTTTGAGACATTGGTAGTTTTGTTGTGAATAATCTCGATTTTCTGATACTATTTCACATGCCGAGGGAATTTCCTTTACTGATTGGTTCTAACATAGGGATGTTCCACTGTACTGATGCTGCTATACTTTTGATTGGTGAATTACTCTACATGTAGGAGGCTATATCATGTTTAAAGAGTAAAACAGATATTAAATTTGGCTTAGTTTGGCTCACTATAAGAGGAAGAATAACAACTCAGTTGAAATTGGATGGTTTCCCCGAGCTGTCTTCACCGGGCTGGGTTTGATGGCAAGTCCTCTCAAGCAGGAACACCATTCAGCTCGGCTTAGGACAGCCCAGGGCAAGCCTGGCACAACTTGACGTAACTCTGAATGACACTGATGTGCACTCTGGGAATGATCATCCTCAACTAAAGTTATTTTAGGTAAGCTAACTTGTGGTCAGAATGAAAACTGGACTTTGAGTTTGGCTGCAATGAGCTTCCCCAAGTTGAGCTATGGTGGCAAGTAGTCTAGCTGAGCTCCCAAAAATATTGAAAAGATTGACCCAATGTTTCCAGACTATGCAAACACAGTAGCACACTGTAGGCTGCTGGTGGCTTCATGCTATGAAAAAATAAGAGACTTTGTGGAACAGCTCCTGCAATAACTTTTTGCAGTGACCACAAACAAACCTGTGCTCATTTGCCCCATGAACTAAATTAGCACAAATATCTACATCAGCAAAAACTTAAGTCAGCCACATGGGGTGTGCAGCCAGAACATTCTGAGTGCTAGTCCCAAGTCCGTATAAATGAGGAGAGTTGCATCAGGAAGGACCCCCGGGGTAAAACAAGCCATAATTAAAGATGCAGAGTACAAATCAAATTTCTATACTGGATTGATCAAGGCCCAGGTTAACAATGACAGCCACCACTGATGTTGCCTAACAGGGTGCCAGTGGAAATTGGGCTACTGCTGGGTGAAGAAGAAAAAGAAGAGGAGGAGAAAGTATGTCCAGAGAGAGCAGGAGATGAGGAAAACTAGAACAGTGGAAGTGAGAGTCAGGACTTTGAATGTTGGCAGTATGACTGGTAAAGTGAGAGAGCTGGGTGATATGATGGAGAGGAGAAAGGTAGGCATGTTGTATGTGCAAGAGACCAAGTGGAAGGGAAGAAAGAGCAGGAGCATAGGTGGTGGGCTCAAGTTGTTGTATCATGGTGAGGATAGGAAAATAAATGGTATTGGGGTCATTTTAAAGGAAGAGTATGTTAAGAATGTGTTGGAGGTTAAGCAAGTTTCTGACAGGTTGATGAGTGTGAAGTTGGAAATTGAAGGGATGATGACGAATATCATCAGTACATATGTCCCACAGGTAGGTTGTGCGACGAAGGACAAAGATTTCTGGAATGAGTTAGATGAGGTGGTGGAGAGTGGGCCCAAGCATGAAGGAGTGATGATACGAGCAGACATCAATGGGCATGTTGGTGGAGGGAACAGAGGTGATGAGGAAGTAATGGGTAGATATTATATCAAGGAAAGGAATCTCGATGGTCAGATGGTCGTTGATTTTGCAAAAAAGATGGAAATGGCTGTGGTGAACATCCACTTTAAGAAAAGGAAGGAACACAGGGGGAAGGTGCACCCAGATGGACTACATTCTGCAAGCTAAAAGAAACTGGACACTGTAAGGTGGTGGCAG
The DNA here is from genome assembly GCF_902500255.1 of Thalassophryne amazonica. Lineage (NCBI taxonomy): Eukaryota > Metazoa > Chordata > Actinopteri > Batrachoidiformes > Batrachoididae > Thalassophryne > Thalassophryne amazonica. The sequence goes on along the minus strand of NC_047111.1, from coordinate 43,428,709 downwards.
GAGAAAGTGTAGCAAGACAGCATAGGATGGTGATTTGTAGGATGACTTTAGAGTTAAAGAAGAACAGAAGAGTGAGAGCTCAAAAAAGGATCAGATGGTGGAAGCTGAAGGAGGAAGACTGTTGTGTGGAATTCAGTGAGCAGGTGAGAGAGACACTGGATGGAGGGGAAGCAATTTTAGACAACTGCAGATGTGGTGAGTGAGACAGCTAGGAAGGTACTGGGTGTGACATCTGGACAGCGGAAGGAAAACAAAGAGACTTGGTGATGGAATGAAGATGTCCAGAAAGCATAAGGAGAAAGAAGTTGGCAAAAAAGAATTGGAAAAATCAGAGATGAAGAAAGTAGACAGGACTACAAGGAGATTTGGCTTAAGGCAAAAAGCGAATTGGCAAAAGCTAAGGAAAAGGCATTTAGCAAGCTGTACAAACAGTTGAATAGTAACGAAGGAGAAAATGACTTGTACGGATTGGCCAGGCAACGTGACAGAGCTGGAAATGATGTGCAGCAGGTTAGGGTAGTAAAAAGGTGCAGATGTTAATGTGCTGACAAGCGGGGAGAGTGTGTTGAGAAGGTGGAGGGAATATTTTGAGGAACTAATGAATGAATAAAATGAGAGAGAGAAAAGGCTGGGTGATGTGGAAAAAGTAAATCAAGAACTGCAAGGGATGGTCCAGATGACATTCCAGTGGAAACATGGAAATGTTTTGGAGAAATAGCAGTGGAGTTTCTAACCAGATTGTTTAAGAAAAATCTTATAAAGTGAGAGGATGTCTGAGGAGTGGAGATGAAGTGTGCTGGTTCCTATTTTTAAGAAAAAGAGTGATGTGCAAAGCCACAGTAACTACAGAGGCATAAAGTTGATCAGCCACAGCATGATGTTATGGGAAAGACAATGTATGCTTAGAAAACAGCTGAAGATCTGTTAGCAGCAATATTGTTTAATGCAGAGATAAGGCACTACAGATGCAGTTAGCTCTAAGAATACTGATGGAGAAGTATAGAGAAGGCCAGAAGGAGTTACATTGTGCATTTGTGGATTTAGAGAAAGCTTATGACGGGGTGCCAAGAGAAGAGTTGTGGTATTGTATGAGGAAGTCTGGAGTGGCAGAGAAGTATGTGAGGGTAGCGCAGGATATGTACAGTACAAGGATAGTGTGACAGCGGTAAGGTGCGCAGTAGGAATGACAGACTCATTCAAGGTGGAGGTGGGATTACACCAAGGATCAGCTCGAAGTCCTTTCTTGTTTGCAGTGGTGATGGACAGGTTGAATGATGAGATCAGACAGGAGTCTCCATGGACTATAATGTTTGCAGACAGCATTGTGATCTATAGTAAAAGTAGAGCACAGGGTGAGCCTAGCCTGGAAAGGTGGTGATATGCTCTGGAGAGCAGGGGAATGAAAGTCAGTAGGAGCAAGACTGGGCAAATGTGTGTGAATGAGAGGGAGCCCAGTGGAATAGTGTGGTTACAAGAAGTAGAAGTGGTGAAAATGAGTTTAAATACTTCGGGTCAACTGTCCGAAGTAATGGAGAGTGTGGTACAGAGGTGAAGAAGAGAGTGCAGGCATGAGAGTGCAGAGTAGGTGGAGAAAAGTGGCAAGTGTGATCTGTGACCGAAGAATATATGCAAGAGTGGCAGAAGATGGCAGGAGAGTGGCAGAAGATGTTGTGATTCTCTTTTGTGAGTGATGAGAATGGACAGGATTGGGAATTAATATATCAGAGGGACAGCTCAGGCAGGACATTTTGGAGAAAAAGTCAAAAAGGCAAGATAGAGATGGTTTGGACATGTGCAGAGGAGGGAGTCAGGTTATATAGGAAGAAGGATGCTGAGGATGGAGCCACCAGGCAGGAAGAGAAGAGGGAGGACAAGGAGGAAGTTTATGTATATGGTGAGGGAGGACATGCAGGTGATGGGTGTGACACAGGAAGTTACAGAGGACAGGGTGAGGTGGAAACAATTGATCAGCCATGGTGACCTACCTAATGGTAGCACGCGAAAGAAGAGGAAGAAGATCTACATCAGCAAAAAAGACAGCTTTTATGTAATCACTACTAATGTTAGTTTAAGTAAATTGTGTTTTGCTTGTGTATTTTATTTTGAAATTAAATTTATTTCCACAACACTGAAACAAAGATATGTAATTGGACACATACTTTCAGCAACCTCTATTAATGATCTCTATTATTAGTATTTTTTTTTTAAACAGAGCCCACTGTTTACTGTCACTGTTTTGGTACTCTGTCAAAATAATTTCCTTAATTAAAGCTGATCTAATTCATATTAAAGTGAAATCTTGATCCAGATCACCTCCAAAATTCAGTGGAGTCTTGCATCCCCTTATATCTATCTGTGGTGCAAATTTGGTGAGAATCCGTGAAGTAGTTTTGACATAATACTTCAAAGCCGATATTAAGTGAAATATTGATCCAGAATCTGGATCCAGATCACCTCCAAAATTTAATGTAGTCTTCCACAGCCTAATATTTATGTGTGATGAAAATTTCATCAAAATCTATGCAGTTTTGACGTAATCCTTCAAAGTCTATATAAAGTGTAATCTTGATCCAGAAATCTTGTTCCAGAATCTGAATCCGGATCACATCTAAAAGTTAATGGATTCTTCCATGGCTTAATATCTATCTGTGCTGAAAAAAATTGTCAAAATATGTGCAGTAGTTTTGATGTCATCCTGCTAATAGACAGACAGACAAATAAATAAATAAAAGCAATGATTTTATTGCATCCTTGGTGGACGTAAGAAAACAGACTCACTCATCTTCAACTGCTTATCCGGGATCGGGTCGCAAGAGGCAACAGCTCTAGCAGGGGACCCCAGACTTCCCTTTCCTGGGCCACATTGACCACCTCCAGTTGGGGGATCCCGAGGTGTTCCCAAGCCAGTGTGAATATATAATCTCTCCACCTCATCCTGGGTCTTCCCCGGGGTCTCCTCCCAGACGGACGAGCTTGGAACACCTGCCAAAGGAGGCACCCAGGAGCATCCTTACCAGATGCCTGGTTCCTTTCAATGTGAAGGAGCAGCGGCTCTCCTCCGAGCTCCCCACAGATGAATGAGCGTCTCACCATATCTCTTATAAAACAATAAGTATTTATAGTGGACACATCAGGTGAAAAACAGCAAAAGCAGTCAACTCAAAGCACTACACACAAATAAAGTCTTACATTAGACCTTACCCACCCTTTGAGCAAGCCTACTGGGGACACTGACAAGGAAAAATTCCCTAAGTGCCTTTCAGCATTTTACATGAAGAAACCTCAAGTAGACCAGACTGAATGAGGTTTGAATCTGCTGTGACATTCTAACAATACAAAACACAAGGCATAACACAAGACTGACAAAACACACAATGGGCCTCATGTATCAACGTTGCGTACAGCGATATTTGAGCGTATATGGGGTGTACGCCAAAACGGCTGTGCTACTTGGCATTTATCAGTGTGGTCGTTGGCGTACGCTGCGCTGAAAATATACACCAGGTCGAGAGGTGGCATAAATTATACACCAAAATGAACCAGCGCTGGAATCCACATAAAAATGAAGATGAGCAACATGATAAACAGTGCCATTATACAAATCAATGCATATGTTACATAAATAACACTTTCCTGATTATACTACATAATAATCAATACAAATCTTGCCTTTGCGGGATTGTTATGGAGCACGATCCGTGGCCACAGCGCTGACTGCAAAGAAAGCGCTGCTCGCCTTTATCTCCAGACTTCGAGCCTGGAGCCAGAGCAGCGCTGAGCTTAACTTCATGTGGTGTGATCATTTTAGACAATGAAATTGATAATAACAACTGTAGTTCCGTCATTCCCTTAATTCGCCCGTGCTGCAGCCAGGTTTTGTCGTCTCCATTCGGTTGTCACAATAAAATAAATACAGAAATACATTTAAAAAATAAAGAAATCTGACAGATTAGGTGTGTCTTATTAATTGAGCGAGCAAATATCCACATGTCAAGAATTATTGACATGAAAAGTGAATACAGTGGTCCCTCGCTATAACGCTGTTCACCTGTCGTGGCCTCGGAGTCTCACGGAGTATTTAGTCCAATTTTGCATGCCTTTTTTTTTTTACAGTGTTCTGTGTTCTGCGTATCTGTTTATAAGAATCTTGTTGCCCAGAAGAGAAAAGAGCGCCAACTACTCATAACTGTGTGTATAATGTAATAACGTGTTTGTCACACGGAAACAAACACCTGCTGCAGCGAGATGTGAGTGGGAAAAGGCGCAGCGCCAGGACACAGAGGAGCGATCTGTGAAATACTGGTGAGTCACTATTAATAATTTCTTATGTGTCTGACCTCGTTCGTTGATCGTTAAAATTAATTTGTTAGTTCTAAATGCCATCATAATTATTTATAGGAAAACGTTCTATTTTTATTTTTCAAACAAATGTCTGGGGCTGAAAACAGTTTGGTCTTATTTTCCTACTAAGGTTTGAACTTTGAGAGTGTTTACACACGAGAGAAGTGAGAAAATGTTCATGCCTGATTGAGAAAGTGTATAAACTGTGTAGTGAGGGGTTTTACAGCTTTGAAACGTCTATAATAATTGTAAAAAATAACGCTGACTACATCACGGTTTCGCGTATTACGGGCTATTTTTTAGAACGTAACTCCAGCGATTAATGAGGGACCACTGTAACACTTTATTGATTATATACTACAAAACAATTGATACGACGGCCGCTTTTGACACTCTATTGGCAAACACATGCAGGTTAGGTGAAATGGAAACTCTGAATATGACCATAGGTGTGAGTGTGAATATGTTTGTTTGTCTATATGTGTTGGCCCTGTGATAGACTGGCAGGCTGTTCAGGGTTTTCCTGCCTTTGGCCCAATGACTGGAATGGGCTCCAGCTCCGGTGCCCCCTCCACCCCATGGCCCTTAACAGGACTAACAGAACTAAACATGTTTAAATAATGAATGAATGGCTGCATGGTTACAATGGTAGCAGCAAAACTCTGAACCAGTTGAAGGCTGGTGTGTGTCAAGCCAAGGAATAATGTAATCTAATTCTAGGTTATCCCTCTGAGACTTCCATTAATGAATCAGTGACGAAACATCACAGAGACTTCATTTGGCCACTTCCTCAAACTACAGTGTCACCTCTAATTTCAGTCCCTGTTCTTTGCATCGCTGCTAATCCTAAAGCCTGGAGAAAGTCACATGGGTCTCTCTCTCTCTCTCTCTCTCACACACACACACACACACACACACACTCTTTCCCTATGCATGCTGCTTCAACAAGCTCATTCAGAACACACAGTCACTGGTAAGGAGTCATACAAATTCATGCCACTAAACCCTCATAAATGTGACAAACGTTTCTGCCAGCCTGACGAGACTATTTACAATTTATTTAGTCCAACAAAGAATGCATACTGTCCTGAAAAACATGTGGATGGGCTATTTTCTTTTTCCAGGTTTGCACAAGTGCAACCCCCCCACCCATACACACACACCCCCACACACTAGTGGTGAACATTTCTGCATAGGAAAACATTGACCTGGAAAGGATGAATGGTAAATGGACTGCATTTATATTTCCATCTGCATAAGATGCTCAAAGCGCTTTACAATTATGCCTCACATTCACCCCGATGTCAGGGTGCTGCCATACAAGGTGCTCACTACACACCGGGAGCAATAGGGGATTAAAGGCCTTGCCCAAGGGTCCTTAGTAATTTTCCAGTCAGGCGGGGATTTGAACCCATGATCTTCTGGACTCAAGCCCAACACCTTAACCACTAGACCATCACCTCCCCTAAAATGAGCAGTTTAATTTTATTTTTACAGTGCATCCGGAAAGTATTCACAGCATCTCACTTTTTCCACATTTTGCTGTTAAAGTCTTATTCCATTTCTGTCATGACCCAACCCTCATGACTATACGAGTAGGTGAGAGTAGGAACAAAGATTGACCAGTAGGCCAAGAGTTTCCCCAACAATATATCTTAATAAATACCCAAAACAATGTTAGCCTGTTAACTTAGTTTGAGTTCTGAGTCAAAAATGGATGCATGTTCAAACTGTAGTAATCCTGCCCATGTTGGTTTCACACATGGTCCACCTCTTTATTCAGATATGGGCCGGATATAACATGAAGAAACTAAGCACTGCCAAAATGGTGACACCCAGAGGTGCAATTTTTGGGCTCTATATATATAAACATGTGTATGTGTGTGTGTATGTGTCTGTGTGTGTTTACATATAGGAGACAAACCTACCTAGTATATACGTTGCATTCGTAAAATATTCACAGCGCTTCACTTTTTCCATGTTTTGTTACAGTCTTATTCCAAAATGGATGAAATTCATTTTATTCCTCAAAATTCTACACACAATACCCCATAATGACAATGTTTTTGTTTTTTTTTTTAGATTTTTTCAATTTTTTTAAAAATTAAAAACTAAGAAATCACATGTACATTACAACAATTATTATTCTCAGCAAAGGCTGTGAACTACGGAAGCGTATTGCATTCAGTGGATTAAAAATCAGACTGCTGATCTCGTAATTATGAGATCATTTCTTGTAATTACGAGATCAATGGTCAAATTCTTTTTTATCCAATGAATGCAATACACTTCTGTAGTGAACACAAAAAATAACCAACTTAAAAAGTTGTTTCAATCGGTAACACCTGAATGAATTGAGTTGTTTGAACTTAAATTAGTAAGTTATCTAAGTTACAAACTTAAGTTCAAACAACTTAAGATAGATAGGTGCACCAAGCTTGTGGCATCATATTTAAGACTTAAGGCTGTAATTGCTGCCAAAGGTGCATCAAGAAAGTATTAAGCAAAGGGTGTAAATACTTATGTACCTGTGATTTCTTAGTTATTTTTTATTTTGAATAAATTTTCAAAAATTAAAAAAAAACTTTCTTCATGTTGTCCTTATTGGGGGGGGAGGTGAGTAGAATTTTGAGGGGAAAAAAAATTATTTACTCCATTTTGGAATAAGGCTGTAACATATCAAAATGTGGAAAAGTGTAGTGCTGTGAATACTTTCTAGATGCAACGTATCGACACTGATATATAATTTACTTCATATATTATACTATGTGTAAAGACTTTGGTAAACCAGTCCTAGCAGCAAAACCCTTCATCCACATGAAAAAATGTGTATTTTCAAGAAAGATTTGCAGAATTTTCAGAACATATTTAAATGTTTTTTTTTTTCAGGTTTAGAGCCAAAATATGTCTACAATATCGTGTTACTGACAAACATGTGACATATTGTGAAAGTTGAGATTGATATGAATAATTTGATATGCAACACAAAGGCATTATACTAAAAAGTACCTTAACATGGGAATATTATTATAATATTAGAATATATTATAATTATAATATAATATGGTAAAATCTATTAAATACCCCTAGAGCTCAAAGGGTTAAGCAAAAGTGTGAAGCCACGTCTCCGTGTTAGCTGTGGATAGAAGAGGCTGAATCTTCACTATGTTCTGCAAATGAAAAAAGGCATTCTTAGCGATATCTCAAATTTGCAAATCAAAAAACAATGCGCATAAAGTTTACCCTTAGATTTTTACCTTGATCACAAGGACACCATGACCTTTATCATAGACATGCATAAAACCACAATGATAACTGATCATACTGGTGTCTCTGGCATGCAGGACAAATGACAATCTCATCCTTCTCTGAATTTAGAAGGGATTACAGATCATTCAGTTTTTCACTGAAGCCATACAATCCTCTAAAATCATAATTTCAAGGAGATTATTGGCATCGAGGACCATGTAAAAACACTTGCCCTCCTTAAATTGCACAAACAACTTTATCGGACATAAAATTCCAGTTGTGTTTAGCATTTGAACAAAAGCTTGCACGTGCTTTGCTGTTGTCAGCATGATTAGTGACACAACTCTAATCACAGTGCTTTTCCTCATCTGGCACAGCTGTTAACGAGGAGCACACGCAACACAATTAACAACATCGAAATCCAATTAGCAGACAATGAAAGCTAACAAAACCTGATGGTGCTAGTTAACCACAGAGAAATGTACCGCTGACGGCACGTTAGAAAGCTGAGTGGAGGGACAGCAAAATGATGAATAAGTAAGGGCACTTATCACTAAAAAGAAGGCAGAAGAAGAGTAAGTAAGAGACTCCTGAGGGATAGATATTGCGAAAGCAACATAGCTGATATTAATCACAGATAGGCATAGATGATATTAATTAATTAGTAGCCAGCGTCCTCTTTTACACCATGGTATGCTGGGGGGGGCAGCACATACAAGCAGGACACATCCAGGCTGGACAAACTGATCAGGCGAGCTGGCTCTGTGGTTGTCATGAAGCTGGACTCGCTGGTGACGGTGGCAGAGAAGAGAACACCGGACCAACTTCTGGACATTATGGATGATGTCAGTCACCCTCTGCATACCATCATCAGCAACCAGAGGAGCCTCTTCAGTCACAGAGTGCTCTTTCCCAAGTGCAGGACCAACAGACTGAAAAACTCCTTTGTCCCTCAGGCCATCAGATTGTACAACACCTCACTCAGGGGGAGGAGGAGTAACAGGAAGACAGAGGATGGGAAGCAGAGGAGCAGTAGTAGCCAGTAAACCAGTACTGATCAGTATTTATAGTGTATTTATATTGCAGAAGTGCTTTTCTTTTTACTTTCAATACTCTGTGTGTTTCATACCATGTGTGCTGCTGCACAATACTGCTGGAACCTCACTTTCTCTGAGGGAGTCTTCCCAAAGGATCATTAAAGTTCTATCTAATTGAATCTAATCTAATGGCTGGGTTATTACCCTATGTGCCGGTGTTCCGACGAGCTGATCTACCCATCAAGAGGATCTCCACCGCGCAACTGCGCATTCACATGCATGCACAGTTCTCTCTAACCCCTGACTGCACTTGCGCATCTCTCGTCACGCTGAGCTCCCCATCATGTAACGACAATATTCTGCTTTAAAGACAGCGTATACATGCAAGTATTTTCTTTTTTAAAATTGAAAAGACGAGCTCCACCACGCAATAGCATATACACACCTCACCCATCGATTTGAGCTCACCCACCGAAGAAAAGTAGAAAACCCACGTAAGATTTGTCTTTACATAAAAATACAGTAATGCATCTTTTCAATTTTAAAAAAGTAAAGACTTGCCATATGCACGCTGTCTTTAAAGCAAAATATTGTCATTAGATAACGGGGAGCTCAGCTCGACACATAACTGTCGATTTGCACTACAGGGAGATCAACCCAACAGGGGAGCTCATCTGGACAGAACACCAACAAAGCTGTAAAGCAGGGCATTGTAATCAGTCCTGTGTGTGTGCGTCTGCCTGTGAACAAGACAACTAAAAAAAAAATGGCTGTATGTATGTTCACCAAAGTTGGTGTCAAGATTATCTGGACAGACATCTCAAGATAATTCATTTTGGAGAGAATCAGACAAAGGTCAAGATAAAAAACAAATAAAAAGATACTTTCTGCTTTATTTCTGCAACCAATAGGGCTTGAAAGATGATGTGAAGTTTGCTTGTGATTGACTAATTCATGCATTTATTTCCTCTAGGCTGGACTATTGTAATTCATTATTATCAGGTTGTCCTAAAAGTTCCCTAAAAAGCCTTCAGTTGGTTCAGAATGCTGCAGCTAGAGTACTGACGGGGACTAGCAGGAGAGAGCATATCTCACCCGTGTTGACCTCTCTTCATTGGCTTCCTGTTAATTCTAGAATAGAATTTAAAATTCTTCTTCTTACTTATAAGGTTTTGAATAATCAGGTCCCATCTTATCTTAGAGACCTCGTAGTACCATATTACCCCATTAGAGCGCTTCGCTCTCAGACTGCGGGCTTACTTGTAGTTCCTAGGGTTTGTAAGAGTAGAATGGGAGGCAGAGCCTTCAGCTTTCAGGCTCCTCTCCTGTGGAACCAGCTCCCAATTCAGATCAGGGAGACAGACACCCTCTCTACTTTTAAGATTAGGCTTAAAACTTTCCTTTTCGCTAAGGCTTATAGTTAGGGCTGGATCGGGTGACCCTGGACCATCCCTTGGTTATGTTGCTTTAGACGTAGACTGTGGGGGGGTTCCCATGATGCACTGTTTCTTTCTTTTTTTGCTCCGTGTGCATCACTCTGCATTTAATCATTAGTGATCGATTTCTGCCCCCCTTCTTGGCATGTCTTTCTCCTGGTTCTTTCCCTCAGCCCCAACCAGTCTCAGCAGAAGACTGCCCCTCCCTGAGCCTGGTTCTGCTGGAGGTTTCTTCCTGTTAAAAGGGAGTTTTTCCTTCCCACTGTGGCCAAGTGCTTGCTCATAGGGGGTCGTTTTGACCGTTGGGGTTTTTCATGGTTATTGTATGGCCTTGCCTTGCAATATGGAGCGCCTTGGGGCAACTGTTTGTTGTGATTTGGTGCTATATAAGAAAAAAGTTGATTGATTGATTGATTGGTGTCTTGATGAAGTCATAAAAGAACTATAGTATCAGTGGGTTCGGTATCTTTTTCTTCTTCCTCTGGTTGCTGCAGGTCAGCGATGAGGGGTTTGTCAGTGCGGACGATTGTGCACGATCATTTCTTCATCTGGACTGGGTTTGGAATCTTTTTTTTTCCTCTTCCAGCTGCTCCATGTCAGCGATGAGCGCTTCATCAGTGTGGAAGCTTCCAGACAATTGTACGCAAACTTCTCTTTCTGGAACCCCATTCACCACCTCTGACTGGGGGATCCCGAGGCTGTCAGGAACTGTGAGGACTTGGCACGACAGGCAGGTGGACACAAATGCAACCTCATGGTTCAGAGGATGGATTTAGAAAAAGGTTTAATTCAAAAAACAGGCTCTGGTCCATACACAGGGTCACAAGCAGGCAGACGGAGGTACAGACAGTCGTGAGGCGGCGGCGTGGTCAGTAACGAGCAGAGTTCCAGCACGGGCAAACAGGTGTATCGGAGGAGGCAAAAGCGGAGTCAAAAAACAAGCAGGGTTCAGGCACAGAGAAGCAGGTTAACTGGCTCAGGTAAAAGGCAAGGTCAAAACAGGCAAAGGTCATACACGGCAAGAAAAACAGGCTATGGCAGAAAACACGAGAGGCTTGGAACGAGACAGTATGCACAACGAACTAGTAGTGAGTGGTGGAAGACAAGGGGTTTAAAAGTAGAGGATAATCAGGGCGTGATGAGATGCAGGTGCAGGAAAGAAGGCGTGGCTGAGTGAGACAAGAGTGGAGTGACAGGTGGGCGTGTCAGACAAAAGCAGCAAAAGGAGGAATGTGACAGTGACAGAACAAATGTTAAGCAATTAGGAAATAATGATACCTAGAATCAAAATGTGAGAAACAGAATAAACAAATGAAAAGGAAGAAACAGAACAACATGTGGCAGGAGTGTACAGAAAAACCTGAGGGACTAATGTGCTCAAAACAGAGTGACTGAATAACCAGAAAATGGGACAAAGACTAAACTAGAATGGAACTCAATAAGTGGCTGACGTGTGATAATTCTCAAATCCTAACTTGATAACACAGAATGACTAAATAAGAAACAGAGATTTAACTAGAACCAAACTTAACGTGGGTGAAGTGTAACAAATCATAAAACCAAGACTAAAGTGTAAGAAACAGAAAAATAAACACTCAGAGCTAAACAGAAGGACCAAGACAGGGAAATGGATGGAGACTGGGGGACAAAACCAGATTCTGGGCAGGTCCAGGGCTAAAACCTGACAGTACCCCCCACCCAAAGCAGCTGACCCCGGCAGCTGACCGAAACACTCCCCATGACCCAGAGAGAGGCAACCACAGACACAGATGACAACGGGTGGGCAGGAGGGGGATGGGAGGAGGGAAACGAGACACCAGATACCCAACAGGGACCCACAGAACCCACCCACAGCCCAGGGGAGAGGACACAAGTGGCCAGCGTAACAAAAAAGGACTTACAAACGGGCGAGGGAGGAGCATGCAGGGGTCAGCCAGGGTATCAGGCAGATGAGCGGCGGCAGATTCTGGGGGGCGACCATGTGGTCGGACACGGCCAGAAACTGAGGTAAGGGGTCTGTCCAACCAAAAAAACCAAATCCCCTAAGGTCTTCAATGATTTTACACCTGTGGCTCTTACTTCATTAGTAATGAAGTCTTTTGAAAAATTGATGAAGAATGAACTTCTTTCACAGGTAGAGCATTTACTCGATCCTCTTCAGTTTGCTTATAGGGCTGGTCGAGGTGTGGAGGATGCTACTGCCACCCTCTTAAATTTGGTCCTGAAGCATTTAGAAAGTTCTAAGGCACATGCACGTCTTCTTTTAGACTTTTCTTCTGCTTTTAACACTATCCAACCACACATTTTAATAAATAAGCTTGTTAAGGATTTTAAACTGGATTTTACTATGGCAGGTTGGATTTTGAACTTTTTAACAGGGAGATCTCAGCGAGTGAGGGTAAATGGTTGCCTTTCTGATGTTTATATTCCTCAACAGGCTCACCACAGGGTTGTGTGCTGTCCCCTCTCTTGTATATTTTGTATACAAATGACTGTTGCAGCCACTATAAGAATCGCCATATATTAAAATTTGCAGATGATTCTGTTATAATCAGTCTCCTGCATGGTGATGAAAGGGAACATGGCCCTGTCGTGGCAGATATGGTTCAGTGGTGTGACGACTCCTTCTTGCAGCTGAATGTTGACAAGACAAAAGATATGGTTATTGACTTTCGGAAATGGATGTCCTCACCCAAAACCACTACAATCAAAGGCCAACAGGTGGAGCATATGGACAACTATAAATACTTGGGAACGCTGATCGATAGCAAGTTGAACTTTAATGACAATGCAGACCTGCTGTACAAGAAGGGGCAGCAGCATCTGTCTTGTCTTCGTAAGTTGTCATATTTTCAAGTGGACAGGACAATAATGACCCTATTTTATAAATCTTGTATTGAATCGGTTTTAAATTTTTCGATGATGTGCTGGTACGGAAATCTCAGCATTAAAGCAAGGAAGCCACTTCACAACATTGTAGAATTGTGCAGCAAGCTTTGGGGGCCCAGCAGACCTCTCTGTCTGACTTGTTTTCCAGACAGGTGAGGAGGAAGGCTCAGAGAATTTTATCTGATCTGGCCCACCCTCTCCATGGTGAATTTTGTTATTTGCCATCTGGAGCGAGGCTTAGGTTTCCTACAGTGAGGAGTAACAGATATAAGCATTCCTTTGTACCTGTGGCTATCTCTGTTCTGAATGCTGACCGGAGGACAGAAGCAGATACATAGGGTTGATGGCAAATCGTGTTAGGTAACTCGGTTCCTTTTACATCGATCCAGGTCTGTACTGTGTCTCCCTTGTGTACTGAATGTTTGGTGTGTTTTGCTTTTCTTTTCTTTTTATTCTGTGCTTTTCTGTATACCCATTGCTGTACAGCTCGTTGCTCCTTTGGAGACATTGAATAAATAAAGTAAAGTGTCAGGAGAATCACCAAAAGTCGAAGCTGTGAGACCTGGAGGACTAGGAGCAGAGCCAGAATCAAAAACAGAAGAACCACGGGTCTTGCAAAAACTCTCAAAACGGGAGGGGCAAGAACCCCCAACAGGGCCCCGAGCACAGTCAACCTGCTTCTGCTGGGTGCAACAAAAATAAGGGAACAGATTAAACCACCAAGCAATCAAAAGCATACAACAAATAAACACATGAATCCAAAGAAAAGAAGGATCATGGATGAATGAGACAGGAAACAAAAACCAGAGTGCGTCTGAACCCAAGAACCATAGTACTGCAAAAACCAAGAAAAACTTAAGTACTAAACCAAGAGATATGCAAATGTTTTGACAGATGGACACCATCCACTTGCTCATGGAATGCAACAACTGAAAAAAGTCACAAAAAGCAATGCAGTGAAAGCTGCATACAGAAAACAGATTAGTAAAGCCACCACGTGGAGGCAAAAACTGCATTGGCCAAACACACATAACCCCCCACAAAGCACAAAGTGAACGTGAGCAAATAGAAAAAAAACAAAACATATATGTACGCAAGGAGTAGATTAAGGTAGGTACATAGTGAAATGAGCGGGAAACTAATTCAAATACTGAACTGTGAGCAGGCAAACCTGAAAATGAACACCATAAAGCATAAAGTTGCACAAAGAAATACTGAAAAGGATGATAAAGCTGCAAAAAGAAACTCTGGGACCAGTCCAACTTGGAAAAGGTAACAAAAAGACAGTGAGAAATGCAGAATAAAGACTCAAGTGAAAAAAGAAACTGCCAACTCCAAAAAATGTTGGGAAAGTGAAGTACACGGACCCACGACAGGGGGCGTAAATGAACGGCCAATAGGAAGTCTGAATAAATAACAATTTATTCTGCAAATGTGCACAACAACCAAATATGCTTTTAGTCTGTCAATCAATCTACACAAAGATGACGCATGGGCAGGCCCGAGGGTAGGAGACGCCTATCCAGAGAAGAGCCGGGACCCATGAGGTTCAACCGCCAACGGAGACCTGCAATCCACCAGAGCCGCCAAGTCCTGAGTCCCCAGGTGGCCACCGCTTCCAGCTGTCGGATCTGGTACTGTTGGCAGGAAGAACAGACAGGTTAGAGGTGGGTGTGTGTACACCCAGCAAACAGTCAGCAAAAAGTTCAGTTCCTCTCCTGAGGGAAAAATCCACCACTCCCAGAAAACAGGAACACTGAAAACGTGCAGTACCAAATGTAATACTTAGAAAGTTAGGAAAGTGAGGAGTGGAAACGCCAGCTCCTCCAAACTTCCACAGACCCAGCTCCAAGCTGTAAGTATACAAAAGGATCATGACTGCAAAGATCAGAAGCAAAACATGTGCGTACAGCACAAGACGGCTGAATCGGTTACCTGACGGGTAAGCTGATAACTCGGCAGAGTTGTGGTGTCTCTTCCAGGCTTTTATGGAATGTGGTGATGATGAGTGATGTCTGACAGCTGTCAGCTCCGGGCTCCTGGGGCTCCTGTGAGGCAACTACACCCTCTGGTGCCTGAAACCCGACGACAGGCAGGGCATCCTCTGGTGATGAGTCAGCAGTACCTCCTCTTCGGGCGGCCCACACAACAGGACCCCCCCTCAATGGGCGCCTCCTAGCGCCCGACCAGGCTTGTCGGGGTGTCGTTGGTAGAAGTCGGCCAGGAGGGCCGGATCCAGGATGAAGCTCCTCTTCACCCAGGAGTGCTCTTCGGGTCTGTACCCCTCCCAATCCACCAAATACTGGAACCCCCCGACCCCTCTGGCGAACATCAAGGAGCCTTCTCACAGTCCATGCAGGCTCCCCGTCGATGATGCGGGCAAGAGACCGCGCTGGTCCAGGGGTGCAGAGGTCGGATGTGTGGCAGGGCTTGACTTTGGAGACGTGAAATACTGGGTGGATCCGCAGTGAGGCTGGGAGTTTAAGCTTCACTGCGGCCGGACTGATGACTTTGACAATGGGAAAGGGTCCAATGAATCTGTCCGTTAATTTCGGTGAGTCCGTGTGCAGAGGAATGTTCTTAGTGGATAGCCAAACCTCCTGCCCGGGCTGGTAAGCGGGGGCCGGGGTGCGTCGGCGATCTGCATGGCCCTTCGCCCTCGTCTGGGCTTTCAGAAGGGCAGAGCGGGCTGTTCGCCACACCCGACCGCACCTTCTGAGGTGGGTCTGGACCGAGGGGACCTCGACCTCTCCCTCCACAGCCGGAAACAATGGGGGCTGGTACCCCAAGCACACCTCGAAGAGGGAGAGGCCGGTCGCTGATGAGACTTGGCTGTTGTGGGCGTACTCGATCCAGGCCAGATGTTGACTCCAGGCCGTCGGGTGCGCGGAGGTCACACATCTTAGGGCCTGCTCCAGATCTTGATTAGCCCGCTCTGCTTGTCCATTAGTCTGTGGGTGGTACCCGGACGAGAGGCTCACGGTGGCCCCCAGTTCCCTACAGAAACTCCTCCAGACTTGCGAGGAGAACTGGGGACCACGGTCTGAGACGATGTTCGTGGGGATACCATGCAGACGCACAACGTGGTGGACCAGGAGGTCTGCAGTCTCCTGGGCCATCGGGAGCTTTGGGAGGGCCATGAAGTGGGCCGCCTGGAGAATCGGTCCACTATCGTCATGATGGAGTCATTCCCTGGACTTAGGGAGACCCGTGACGAAGTTCAGGCCTATGTGGGACCAGGGGCGTCGATAGCACCGGCAACGGCTGGAGGAGTCCTCTCTCTGCTTGATGAACTGCCTTGCCCCTGGCACAGGTGTGCAGGCCTGGACATACTCCCGGACATCGGCTTCCATTGATGCCCACAGAATCACTGCGGATCACTGCCACGGTTCTTAGCACCCCTGGATGGCAGAGAGCTTGGAACCGTGACAGAAGTCCATGGACCACAGCTCTTGCGTCTGGTGGGACGTACAATCTGTTCGGTGGTCCACACGCCGGGGTCCGGGTGACCGCGTCAGGGCCTCCTGACGATGTTCTCTACTCCCACGTGAGTGGTGGCGACAATAGCGGACTCCGGGATGATGGTGTCAGGTGGATCCGACAGCTCTGTTCTTGACCTCCTCTTCATGCACCCGGGACAGTGCGTCAGACCGTTGGTTTTGGTCCGGGTGGTATGTTCTATCCGGAAGTCAAAGCGTCCCAGAAGACAGTGACCAACGGCTTGCCTGGGGTTCAGACCTTAGCGGTCCAGATGTACTCCAGGTTCCGATGGTTCAGTGAAAACGTGAATGGAACCACAGCTCCCCTCCAACAGTGTCTCCACTCTCAGGGCCTCTTTCACTGCCAGGAGCTCCCGATTGCCGACGTCCTAGTTCGTTCTGCTGGGTCAACCTGCGGGAAAAATAGGCACAAGGGTGGAGAACTTTATCGGACTCCCCGCTCTGGGACAGCACGGCTCCTATCCCTGAGTCAGAGGCATCCACTTCAACAACAAACTGGCGGTTAGGATTGGGCTGCACCAGAACTGGCGCAGTCGAGAACCGGCATTTCAACTCCCTAAACGCGGCTTCGCACCGATCCGACCAGGTGAAGGGGACTTTTGGGGAGGTCAGGGCTGTCAGGGGACCCACCACCTGACTGTAGCCCTTGATGAACCTCCTGTAGAAATTTGCGAAGCCGAGGAACTGTTGCAGCTTCCTACGGCTTACCGGTTGGGGCCAATCTCTCACCGCCGCTACCTGGCCGGATCGGGTGCGACGGAGTTGGAGGAGATGATGACAACCCCAGGAAGGACAAAGAAGTCACGGTGGAACTCGCACTTCTCGCCCTTCACAAACAGCCGGTTCTCCAACCACCGCTGCAGGACCTGACGTACATGCTTCACATGGGTTTCAGGAATCGGGGAGAAGATGAGGATATCGTCAAGGTATACGAAGATGAACTGATGCAGGAAGTCCCACAAGACGTCATTACCAAGCTTGGACCGTTGCGGGGCGTTAGTGAGGCGAACGGCATGACCAGGTACTCAAGTGACCTAACGGGGTGTTAAATGCCGTCTTCCATTCATCTCCCTTCCTGATCCGAACCAGGTGATAAGCATTCCTAAGATCCAGTTTCGTGAACATTTTGGCTCCATGCAGGGGCGTGAACACTGAATCCAATAGAGGCAACGGGTATCGGTTGTGAAGCGTAATCTCGTTCAGCCCTCTATAATCAATGCATGGACGGAGTCCGCTGTCCTTCTTGCCCACAAAAAAGAAACCAGCACCTAACGGGGAGGAAGAGTTCCGGATTAACCCGGCAGCTAAAGAGTCCCGGATGTAGGTCTCCATTGATTCACGCTCAGGGTGTGAGAGTTGTACAGTCTACTGGACGGATACTCAGCGCCCGGAATCAAATCAATGGCACAATCGTACGGTCGGTGCGGGGGAAGGGTGACTGCCAGATCTTTGCTGAAAACGTCAGCAAGATCATGGTACTCAGCCGGCACCGCCATAAGATTGGGGGGAACACGGACCTCCTCTTTAGCAGTCGCACCGGGTGGGACCGAGGATCTTAGACACTCCCGGTGGCAGATTTCGCTCCATTGAGCCACAACCCCAATCAGCCAATCGATCCGGGGATTGTGCTTACTCATCCATGGATAACCCAAAATAATTCTGGAGGTAGAAGGTGTTACAAAAACACAATCTCCTCCCTGTGGTTTCCAGACACAACCAGTGTTAAGGGCTGTGTCTGGTGTGTTATTAATGGAAGAAGGGTGCCATCTAGTGCCCGTACCTTCAATGGTGAAGGAAGGGCCACTAGAGGGAGCCCTACTTCCTTAGCCCATCTGCTATCAAGCAGATTCCCCTCTGACCCCGTGTTGATGAGTGCTGGGGCATGAATGGTTAAATCCCCACAGAGGATCATAATTAGGACTCGTGCGGATTTTTGTGTTTTTCCCTCATGAGTATGATGGCTCACCCTTAGCCAGTCTCTAAGGGCGAGCGTTGTCGTTTTTGACCGCTTGGGGCAGTTTTTTTGCTTATGCTCACTCGAGCCGCAGTAAAAACACTCTCCGCGTGCCAGCCTCCTTTGTCTGTCATTCAATCCCAATTCAGCCCTGGTTGTGTCCCTAACATCGTCAGCAGGAGGAGCTGTTGTCACATGAAATGCTTTGGCTTTGGAGTGGGGGGGAGGACGGCGCTGCTTCAGACCCGGAAGGGAGAGGGACGGCACGTGCCCGGTCACGCCCCTCGTCTCGCTCCCGTCGACGTTCATCTAATCGGTTGTCTAACCGTATAACCAGGTCGATAAGCCCATCTAAATCCCGCGGCTGGTCCTTCACCACCAGGTGCTCCTTTAGGGTTGGAGACAGCCCCCTTATAAAGGCGGCGCGGAGTGCTACCGAATTCCAGCCGGCTCTCGCGCCCGCAGTGCGGAAGTCGACTGAATACTCAGCGGCGCTCTGGCGCCCCTGTCGGATTGACAGTAGCACAATAGAAGCGGATTCGCCTCTGAACGGATGATCAAACACCTGTCGAAACTCCCGGATAAACTCAGTATACATTGACAGGAGCCGTGAGTTCTGCTCCCAGAGCACCGTTAGCCCAGGCACGTGCCTTGCCTCGAAGCAAATTAATCACAAAAGCCACCCGGCTGTGGTCTGACGCGTACATCACTGGGCGTTGTGAAAAAACGAGCGCGCACTGCATCAGAAAGTCCGTGCACGTTTCGACACAACCCCCGTACGGTTCCGGGGGGCTAATGTTAGATTCGGGAGGGGGGGAGACCTTTGAACTACCACTGGATCATCATTATTTAGCAACAGGCCCGCAGGAGGGGTGGCTGTAGCCACGCCTGACGCTCGCGCCTCTACCTGAGCAGTGAGAGCCTCCATCCTGCGAGTGAGGTGAATATCCTGCTCGGTTAACAGATCCAACCGAGCCATAAAGTTGGTGAGGATGCGCTGTCGCTCACCCAACTCACCTCCTGGCGGAAGCTGCGCCACCTGCATTTCCATTGGTGGTTCAAACGGTGGTTAAACACCCCTTGGAGTCCATGACATGGCTGAGTTATCCTGTTGGGAAAGTGAAGTACACGGACCCACGACAGGGGATGTAAATGAACGGCCAATAGGAAGTCCGAATAAATAACAATTTATTCTGCAAATGTGCACAACAACCAAATATGCTTTTAGTCTGTCAATCAATCTACACAAAGATGACGTGTGGGCAGGCCTGAGGGTAGGAGACGCCTATCCAGAGAAGAGCCGGGACCCATGAGGTTCCACCGCCAACGGAGACCTGCAATCCACCGGAGCGGCCAAGTCCTGAGTCCCCAGGTGGCCACCGCTTCCAGCTGTCGGATCTGGTACTGCTGGCAGAACAGACAGGTTAGAGGTGGGTGTGTGTACACCAGCAAACAGTCAGCAAAAAGTTCAGTCCTCTCCTGAGGGAAAAATCCACCACTCCCAGAAACAGGAACACTGAAACGTGCAGTACCAAATGTAATACTTAGAAAGTTAGGAAAGCGAGGAGTGGAAACGCCAGCTCCTCCAAACTTCCACAAACCCAGCTCCAAGCTGTAAGTATACAAAAGGATCACGACTGCAAAGATCAGAAGCAAAACATGTGCGTACGGCACAAGATGGCTGAGTCGGTTACCTGACAGGTAAGCTGATAACTCGGCAGAGTTGTGGTGTCTCTTCCAGGCTTTTATGGAATGTGGTGATGATGCGTGATGTCTGACAGCTGTCAGCTCCGGGCTCCTGGGGCTCCTGTGAGGTGACTATGCCCTCTGGTGCCTGAAACCCGACGACAGGCAGGGCATCCGCTGGTGGTGAGCCAGCAGTACCTCCTCTTCGGGCGGCCCACACAACAAAAACGACAAAAAACAAGTAACCCACCGTAACAAATCACAAAAACCAGTAAACAAACGTGAGGAAAATGTTTGGCAAAAGAACACAAAAATGTGGAAAACCAACACAGAAGAACCAGGGGAGCGATCAAGAACAGGAAACTTTATACTGGACCCGCGAAGGGAATTTACCAAACCAAAGTGTGGCAACTTAAGCTGTTTGAACATAATCCTAACCAGAAGAAAAATTTACTTACTTAAATTTACAAACTTACTACTTAACAAGTCAGTCCATTGTCATCATGAACCTGGCTTGATGTTTTAGCAGATAAATTGGATTTAACCAGAGGATGCTAACAGTTTATCCAAAGACACATAAGATGTGTCCTTCCATTGTCGCCAAGTGCTTGCTCACAGGGGGTCGTTTTGACGTTGGGGTTTTACATAATATTGTATGGCCTTGCCTTACAATATAAAGCGCCTTGGGGCAACTGTTTGTTGTGATTTGGCGCTATATAAAAAAATTGATTGATTGATTGATTGATTGTAAAAAGGAAAGCAAGATCAAGACTAGAAAAAATGAAACACCAACCATCCAGAAAACTGTGAACCCAATGGTGGTTTGAGGAGATGACACTGATGGTTGGACCAGGACAGGAGGTTCAGGAGATGCTGGTGGACTGCAAGTTCAAGTGGAACGTGTGCTGAGGGCGCGTCGGATGATATGCTTTCTGGTGCGGGTAGTGATTGCTTAAGTACCTTGGATAGCTCTGCTACTGGGAACGAAACAGGTGCCTGACCAGGTTGTCCTGCAGACGCCACAGGAGGTCCAGGAGCAGAGCGCGCTGAGGAGTGTGATCCGGACGACTCTGTGAATGGTGCTGGGAAGTTTTCATCTGGTTCTGCTGGCGACTTGGTCAGCGAAGAAGTTGCTGTGCGGGGTGAATGCTTCAGTGGACTAATTCTTTCAGCAGGCCCTCTGTCTGTGGTTCCGGGTCCACTGGAGGCACGGGGGCCGTAGAAGGTGCTGGAGCGTTGCAGATGGACCCCTCTGTTTGGGCGATTTCTGCCTGTGGGGCTGTGATCATCTGGATCGTTGATTTTGTGGGAGAAGCACTCACGGCTGGGACTTGAGTTTGAGCGCATGCCGCCGGTTCTGCTGGTGAACACACAGTGATGCACTGAGCTGACACAGTACTTCCTGGTGGCTCTGATGAAACTTCTGGAGTTTGTGGAAGTGGAATCACATCAGATGTGTCAGGCAACAATGGAGCTCCCGCTCCGGTGTCAGTCCGGTGTGCGGCCGGGCACCGCTGCAGTTGCACTCGGTGTTTACGTGGTGTTGGCACCAGGGGCGTGGCTGAAGACGGTGCGGAGATACGCCTCAGTGCAGGTATGGGTGTCTGGCAGTCGAGTGCGATGTGAGCACAGAAGGCTGACTGGGTGCCGGCGAGGAAAATCTGAGAAACGAGGCGGCTGCGTCAGACAGAGTGATTGATGAGGGTGTGTCACAACAGAAGTCATTTCGCTCTGATTCAAAAAGGAAGTCCATCGGATCTTCAATATAGGGAGGAACTCGACCTTGCTTGAACCATGTCTTAATCTGAGCCAGATCCGGGTAAGCAGACACAACATCAGGTTCGGTTTGCAGGATCTGGTCAAGCGCAGAGAAAATACGTTTTCTGTTCTGCCGGTCTGGGTTGTTCTGATATTCAAAAAATCAGTCTTGTGCCCTGAAAAATATATTTGCCGTGTCTTGGAGAGCCAGGCCTTCAGCTTCGGATGACGTGTCATCTTCAAGGTCAGTCCATTCTGATTCGCTGTCATCCAGGTGCAGGCAGGTGCAGCGCTGGATCTTTAATCCAGGCTGGGAGCTTTCTTGCTAAGAATAAGTTGTTCAGATCTTCCAACTCAGGAAGCAGATCAAACAGCCAGGAGTTTGCCTCTAGAGCTTCCCACACTTGATCTAAATAATCAAATTTCTCCCTTGGAGAGATACAGTCACGAAAACAGATAAAAAAGAACTGTAGATCTGAGAAAATCCTCTTGATTGCAGCCATATCGGGTTTGGGTCCGCAGAATGACTGCTTACTGACATGACGGGATCTGAGTCCGCTGTGTCCAGGTTCTGGCTAGTTGTACTGTCAGGAACTGTGAGGACTTGGCACGACAGGCAGGTGGACACAAATGCAGACTCATGGCTCAGAGGACGGATTTAGAAAAAGGTTTAATTCAAAAAACAGGCTCTGGTCCATACACAGGGTCACAAGCAGGCACGGAGGTACAGAGTCGTGAGGCGACGGCGTGGTCAGTAACGAGCAGCGTTCCAGCACGGGCAAACAGGTGTATCGGAGGAGGCAAAAGCGGAGTCAAAAAACAAGCAGGGTTCAAGAACAGAGAAGCAGGTTAACTGGCTCAGGCAAAAGGCAAGGTCAAAACAGGCGAAGGTCATACACGGTAAGAAAAACAGGCTATGGCAGAAAACACGAGAGGCTTGGAATGAGGCAATATGCACAATGAACTAGCAGTGAGTGGTGGAAGACAAGGGTTTTAAAAGCAGAGGATAATCAGGGCGTGATGAGATGCAGGTGCAGGAAAGAAGGTGTGGCTGAGTGAGACAAGAGTGGAGTGACAGGTGGGCGTGTCAGACAAAAGCAGCAAAAGGAGGAATGTGACAGTGACAGAACAAATGTTAAACAATTAGGAAATAATGATACCTAGAATCAAAATGTGAGAAACAGAATAAACAAATGAAAAAGGGAAGAAACAGAACAGAAAATTAAAGGCTGGATCAAAACTAGAAGAACTTAACATGTGGCAGGAGTGTACAGAAAAACCTGAGGGACTAATGTGCTCAAAAGAGAGTGACTGAATAACCGGAAAATGGGACAAAGACTAAACTAGAACGGAACTCAATGATGTGTGATAATTCTCAAATCCTAACTTGATAACCAAGAATGACTAAATAAGAAACAGAGACTAAACTAGAACCAAACTTAACGTGGGTGAAGTGTAACAAATCATAAAACCAAGACTAAAGTGTAAGAAACAGAAAAATAAACACTCAGAGCTAAACAGAAGGACCAAGACAGGGAAATGGATGGAGACTGGGGGACAAAACCCTGGGCAGGTCCAGGGCTAAAACCTGACAGAGGCAATCCCAGGCCAGTGTGGAAATACGAGGTCTCTTAGATAATAAACCAACCCTTTTATTTTTTTTAACTATATGGATTTGAATGACATGCGATTACAAATCATGCTTGAACCCTCGTGCGCATGTGTGAGTTTTTTCACGCGTGTCGGTGATGTCATTTCCCTGTGGGCAGGCCTTGAGTGAGATGTGGTCCCACCTCTTGGCTGAATTCCTTTGTTTCACACGCTGCTCGAGACGGCGCGCGTTGCTTTATAAAAATTTTTCTGGACCTGTGAGGAATATCCGAGTGGACACTATTCTAGAAATTAAGCTGGTTTTCAGTGAAAAGTTTAACGGCTGATGAGAGATTATGGGGTGTTTCTGCCGCTGTAAGGACTTCCCACGGAGCAGGACGTCGTGCAGCGCTTCCAGGCGCCGTCGTCGGCCTGTTTCGACCTGAAAACATCCTAATTTAAGGCTTAATTCAAAGACAAAGTGTGCGCTGTGAGAGCCCATCGAACCCTCTTGCGGCAGGTGTCGTCCAAATCCCAGGTGACACACACGAACATCTAACACCGCTCGCTTGGCACAGAAAATGCGTGGCCATTCACGCTATTAGTACAGCAGCAGTCAGCAGATGATCACTGTCGAGCTGGATGTGAAATATGTCTAAGTGTCCCCACGAGTGTGGCTTTGCAAACAGACACAGTGACACGTTGGTGTGCCCTGAACTGATGGGGTGTGTCCGCCAACAGGAGCAGCTGTGGAGATCTGTGGAGATCGGCTGGACACGCTGCCAGCAGATGTGGACATAAGAGCACCCTGCTTCTCATTCGTGTCATTTCATGACTGTACATCTGTGATCATGGATCATCTACAGAGGAACAGACAGATCATACTTGTATTGTCCACTTAATAAGAGGGATTCAATAAAATGCATTGTTTTTAATATGGTGTGTGGTTGTATTTTTTTAAATACGTTCCTGTCCTTCTTGATAACAGGCATTTTCCCACACCTTTTACAGAACAGTGATGGTAGCGGTAGCATTTCTGGCTGGCAATCAGAGCTTTTGGAAATTGCAGGTTTGAATCCTGTGGGTGGATTTTTTTTTCACAGCAGCTGCACGATGTGTTCACACACACACCCCCCACCCCACCCCCTTCATAGCAAGTCTACCACAGTATTATCACACATTTCATCCTCCATTCTGAAGTGTCTGACCCCTTGTTTGTGTAAATTCTCTCAATTTCAACATCTATAATTTCTTCCCTGCTCATGTATTATTTGACCTCCCCACTTATGACTGGGTAGGAGGTAAGATATCCTGACCTTCTCCCACCCCTGCAAAGCAAGTCTGCTGTAGCAATGTCACCCATTTCATCCTAACCAGAATATTAATGTTGTAGATAGCTATAGATACATACAAAGAACACTAGTATTGTTCACCGTCAATCAAACTGTGCTTCACCTAGGACCATAAAATCCATAAAATATAGTTTAAAGTGTCCCTGCCACGCTATGATGTTTTTACATATTCTTGAAGAATAAAAAAAGCTTTTTCCACATGTTGTCTTTGTTTTTTTACCATAAAATTACATTGAACAAGTATTTAGACATTTCGTTACCCATCTGAGAATTTGAATTTACTGCCTCCGAGTTGACCTACTTTTTCACTGCAACGGATGTGACGTCATTCGAGTAGATGTCTCACAGCGTGGCTCTGTTTACCAACACGGCAGACACGGACAGCGAAGGCATAGTGCGCGATTATAGCGAAGATTTAAGTGACATATCGATTGTTCTTGAAGAAGATGAGGAAGTTTCTGATGAAAGGAAGCCACAGTAAAATAATGGGTGGCTCCAAACCGTGTATGTTCCAGCAGAACGTGACAGAAAGAGGATGAAGTGTGTTGTGTGGGCCGCTGAAGAGGAGGTACTGCTGGCCCACCACCACTAGAGGGTGCCCTGCCTGGTGCGGGCTCCACGCACCGGAGGGCGCTGCCGCCTTACAGGAACAGCCAGGATGACAGCTGTCACCCATCACTGGAGACAGCTGATTCCAATCAACCGGGAGGTATATCAGCAGGACGGCATCTCCACCTCATTTGCCGAGATATCGCCTAATCAAAGAGGTAACAATCTCTGCCCAAACATATAATAACCATTGTTGTATTTCTGTTGAGCATTTGTAGGACAGCTGACTACTGAACAACATTTGGATAAGTACTCACCTTCCTACACTCCTGTATTGTTGTTAACGAGAGGTGGAGGTGGACTCTCCACCCCCGTGTTGCTGGGTGCAGCCGCATCCACACCTGACTGTTTTTGTTCCTTGCCAGCAGTACCGGATCTGACGAGCGGAGGCAGTGGCCACCTGGGGATTCGGGACTTGGCGGCTCCAGTATTCCCGGGTTCGGTGGCAGAGGAAATCGGGTTGGTTCCGGTTCGACTTGGACAGACGTCTCCTATCGTCGAGCCTGCCCACACGACACCGTTGTTATTGGACTCAGTCTCAATATTGTAATCGGCTGTGTTGTTGTGCCTGTTTTCACAACAGTAAAAACAGTGTTATTTGACTCCTCCATTGCCCGTTCGTTTGCGCCCCCTGTTGTGGGTCCGTGTTCCTACACTTTCACAACAGAAGTGCAGCTGACAGCAGCAGCATTGAGGAGGACGATATAAGCTGCTGAATGGTTTGTTCACTCACTCACCACTTTCTTATAAACGATCCTTTATTCCTGGCACGGTGTGTTTGTATGAAAAAAAATGTTGAGCAGTACAGCGTGCTTAAATTCAGGAGTTTGTTCTAAAATCACTGAAAATAAAGTTTCTGTACATTCTGTATATATTTAATCATTTATAAGTCAGTTTCTTGTGATTGCTAATTCTTCACTTTTTATTCAAAGCAAATGATTGCAAATCTTTATCTGAAAACCTGTAGACCCAAATGGGATGGGGGAAAAGATTTCTAAGTAAAAGAAAATTTTACTTCTATATCTGCTGTCAAATTTTATCAGGTATAATATTGTAGAAAAATGTTCTGCTAAATGAAGACTTACCTGTCTAAAATACACAGAACATCTGTAATCATAAATTGTATCACATCTAATGTACTCTGAATGAACAGACGTCTGAACAAAAACAGGCTGTTCAGTTTACATGCATATGTATTTGGAAAACACAAAAATGTCAATGTTCTGTTTTTTCAGGTGCTCGTGTGAACACAGTCAGCTGATGCCACTCGTTATCAAGTCTTGCTGTTGCAGGGAAATTTCTGCAGTCCTGACGGAGATGCAACTTGGTGGCGAAAATCCTCAATGTGTCACACAGCTGGCGAGTTTCTCGATTGTGTGTTTGGATGCAGATGTCCTCAGAGTGGCACACTATGCCTACATGATGCTCCACAGTACAAATCAGCACATGAAATAGTTTCATTTACATGGTTTATAGAAAAAATTAAAAAAATATTCAAATACAAAAAGAATGAACTGTTGTTTTGAACATAACATTTCCAGGGTGTGAGGGAAGATATCCTAGAAGATATACTGTTACACTGGTATAAAAATTATGCAAAATCCCAATGTGGATTTGCTGTGGTGTCTGTGGGTAGCCAGAAGACACTGACAAGTTGTTGTTTGAGCTGAATACAAGGAGACATTAGTCAAATTTTAGCAAATTGTCTTCACTTCAAATCATCAGATATGTCAGATTTATTTTAATAAACGTGAAGGATAGATGTTGTCAGAGGCATGACCATATTATGCACATAGCCTGAGCTACTAAAGTGATGGTGTGTATAAGTAATGACTTTAAAAAATCAGACAGCCTACTGTAATAAGGTTATATTAGCAAATTTTCAGTTGAAAAATAAATTTGCATTCCAGAGACACTACTTAGTGTTACCTGTCAAAATTTGCATTACGATGACTATGGTTATGTAAAAATGTGTCAATTCTCATTATGTTTGCAGTACATTTTACAGGCGTAATAAGATAAAGATATTGAGGCCTCTCTCGTGGCACTGTATTCATTCCACACACACCCAGACACCAGGCACTTTGGAAAGCCGAGCATAACCGTTTCTAAATTACTTGAAAGAAGCATTGATTGGCCACAGTAGATAAAAAGTCCATCCTTAAACAGGCTCAGGGGAGCCATGACATCGGCCTGGAAGGGAGGTAGCAGCTCGAAGATGGCGGAACAGCGAGCAGAATGAGTAATGACTGGAAAGAAGACATTAGAATGACAAACAGGACATCTACCATCTGTGTATGTGTGTGTGTGTGTGTGTGTGTGTTTGTGTGTGTAGAGAGAGAGAGAGAAAGAGAGAAACACTCGAATGTTGCACACTTGTGCACATGAACAGGATTTTAAAATGCACGCCTTCACATGCATGTGTTGTTCATGTTTAACAGTCATAATGTGGCAATTGGTTTATTATTGTTCAACTGCAAAACTGTTCCAAAACAAAGTGCATATCACTAGTAAATAAAATGTCAAATGAGCTGACTATTCTGAATAAGTAAAGAATTATGAAAATATTGATGTATTTTGTTGAATTTTTGGTGCTACATATACTGTATGCCCAAAGAATTTAAGTCACAAACACGGGGAAATTAAAATGCTTTCACCTGCCTCTGATAAGTGCTCAGAAACCGCAAGCTGTGAAGATATGAATTTTAGTGACATCTCAGGTCAAGCTTAACAGCTATGGAGAGTGCTGCTTTCCGTAGCTGGCAATCAGTTCACCCTATTGAGGTTTCAAATGCCGCAAAATCTCGCAAGATCTGAGAGGTGGCTTTCACTGCGAGATGTATATGACTATATATATATATCTATATATTATTATATATATATTATATTACAACGGTTTCATGGTCCATGTAACCCATGTCACAAAAGGCGGGCACTTTTTGTGACACGTCTTTTTTTATTTTGCTCTTTATATCTTCCCCTTCTCCTAACTCTAACCATAACCCTGGCATAAGTGTGTACCCTCACCAAACGTTAACCATGCCCCCCCCCTTCACTCACTCCACATTTGTGCCCCCATCATGAAACGAATTTGTGGCCCTGTTACGAAAAACGCACCATTGTTGTACCCCCGTCACAAACCCATAGATTAATGTATTTTTCGTTACCCAGTCCCACAAACTGCCGTGCGACTGGCTTGTCTGAAGTGCATAGTACAAGTGCTCCAGTTCCACTTTTACAGGTTTGTTTTATTTTTTAAACCGTGTGCTGTAAAAGGTGCACAGTGAGGGAACACAGGCAAGGCACTGATATCAACATGATCACATGATCTCAGAAACTTTCTGTAAATAAACTCAAGTATGAGCATCAACTCTCTGCTGATGGTAGGTTGATTGTCTACAAAATGCCTTTTTTGAAGACCTTCCTTCTTGAGATAAACTGCAGAAAACTGAGGATATTACTGACAGGTGTATTCACACAATATAAGTAACCTGAGGTAATTTGTACGGATCTGTCACAGTTCACATCTCGTAACTGTCTCTGGTCCATTTATTTTGTCATTCCAAGTCCTTGTTTATTTCTGTTGGTTTATGTTCTGCTCATGAACACACACTCTTCCAGTCATTTCACATGTCAGTTGAGTCACACTCTATTCAAAGCACCCAGTCTTCTCGCATTGTTTCTCTGCACTGAATTTGTTGGGTCAACCAAGCTGTCGACTCATGCCTGAGTCTCTGCTTGCTGTTTTTTTTTTTTTTAATATTTCCTGATTATTTGAATGAACGTATTCCAACCCTATGGTGTTTACCTGCAACCTGATTACCTGGATTACTCATTTGTTAATTTCTCTCACAGACATTGTTTCTATGCGTACTCCCTCTTCTGTGTGCTTGGCCCTCACCTGTTCTACATCAGTTGAAATAAAGTCTCTGATATAGCAATATCGCAAGTGTGTGTGTTGCCACTAAATACGAAATCATCCTCTGTGTATGTTGTTACATTAGCATTTAAAACTTTCTTACCTGTCAATCTGGTCATGCTTTCTGCATAAATACATTCTTCCTGCACAGACGGCAAACCAGGAGCCAATCCAGATAGAAAGGGGGCATGGAGAGAAGGGACACAGCCCCCACAAAACCCTAGGTCCACTTTTGAAGATTTTTTTCATACTACTACTACTACTACTTATAATAATAACAATAATAATAATAACTATTAGTATTATTTCAACAACTAAAATGTTTAGAAAGAATTTAAATGTTACAAAATGATAAAAAAGAATTTAGTTGTTACATTTATTAACAATGTAGATTATAAATTGTAAGTTTTACCATTACAGTGCTGTCAACAGTTAAATATGAGGCTAAGAAAGACTGTCTTTATTTTATTTTTATAAAACAACTATTTATGTTCATTGAAGTCAAGAAAGACTGACTTTATTCCCTGTTTTACAACAACTTATCTTCTTCAAGGATTTGTATTTAAGTTAAATAAAAAATGTCAAAAAAATTAAAAACTAAAATTGTTTACTTTACGTTACTGATAAAAATGCACTTCCAGTAAAGTGAGTATTGGCAAAACTGGTTGCCATTTTCATGTTGAGGTGGCAGGGGGGTTGTCAGCAGATCCTGAAAGTAACGTATAAAGTAACTATACTCTAACTTAGTTACTTTTAAAATTGAGTAATCGGTAAAGTAACTAAGTTACTTTTCAAAGAGTAATCAGTAATAAATAATTGGATTAGATTTTCAAAGTGACTATGGCAACACTGTACCTCACCATTAACAATTCAACAGATATTTGGGGAAAAAATAATCTGGCATCACAGACACAAAAACTCACTGCTTCGTCCAAATATAGTGACTGCCAACAAAGCAGCTCTACATACAACTATATTTACTAATGGACAGTTCTAGACACACAAACACACATTCACACACACATACAAACTAGTTACAGCAGGCATCTGACAGCAATGAAGATGGATGGTATTGCAGCTGCACATGTGTTTGATATTTTCTGCTTTCTGTTTTGTGGGTGTTTTGCCTGTAAGTGGCTGTATACTGAATTAGTAAGTAAATCACTGTAATGGGGTACTCAGTTTAATTTATTTTTTTTCTTTTAAATGGGGTGTCGAAATGCAGCAGATAGGAGCTAATAGATAGAGTACAACTCATTTAATGTAAATACATACATACTATATGTTTTCAATCTGTTCAAAAATAATTGGCTTGCCATTCAATGAATGTCAGTGGGTGGGTGACATTGGAAGAAGGACATTGAGCTTTAGCTAACTGTATGATAGTCTGGGTGACTAACAAACCTGTTTGATTTTTGCAGTTGAAACCAGTAGTAGTTTTTGATTTCTTATGTTTCAATTGTTTTATTGTTTAACCTTATATAAACATAGTCATATTTTCCTCAAAAACTGAGTGACTGTGCAACAAGGAGAAGAGTGAGGAAAGGCCACCAAAATACCCAGACAACCCAGAAGTAGTTATAGATTTATGTGGCTGTGATTGGAGAAATTGTGCAAAGTGCAAATTTTTGCAGTTTGCATCACCAATCTTATGTTCATAGCAAAGTAGAGCGGAGAAGGATATTCTTTCACCAAAACATATCAAATCTAGGCTTGCATCTCAGATGTACCTTTTGCAATTTGTAGCTAAACTTTCAGGTCTTCTTTTTAAGAACATCCTCCTCTATACCCTTCATCATGAAGCTGTATAACCAGTGATGACACCATACTCCATTAATGCTCCACACCCAAACAGTTGGTGGCAGAAAATCACTGTGTCAGTTTGCAAACTGCCAATACACATGACAGAAGTAGAAGAAGACCCGGTAGGGTTCACTTCTGTCATTTATTTTGGTTGTTGTTGGTGGGACAAAGCACTGCCTCCCATGTTTCACGTTGAGAAATGCACCCAGAGCAGACAAACTCGAGGGTCTTTCTTTTTTTTAAAAATGCTGCATTTCTTCAGTAATTTCTATGATCAGGAATTAAAGTATTTCCCAGACATTTTCGTCAATCAATCAATCAATCAAGTTTTATTTCTAAATCGCTTTACAACCAAAGTTGATCAAAGTGCTGCACACTTAAACAACCATAAGATAGTACATCTAAAATATATTACAGTTGTCGATTTCCAGGGAGTCACAGTTCTATGTGTCAAAGGCCAATTGAAACAAATATGTTTTCAGCCTGGCTTGAACAGGGGCAGGGATGAGATGGAGCATAACTCCAGAGGAAGAGAGTTCCAGAGTCTAGGACCTGCCACAGCAAAGGCACGATCGCCCCACTGTCTATACCTCGACCTTGGGACTACCAGCAGGTGTTGGTCTGAAGAGCGCAAGGCTCTGCTGGGCTGATGAGGGGTCAAAATGTCACTGAGGTAAGTTGGAGCGAGGCCATGGATTGAACTAAAGATGAACAACAAGAGTTTAAATTGTATTCAGAACTGAACCAGGAGCCAATGGAGGAGTAAAGAACTGGTGTGATATGGTCGTATTTGCGAGTGCTGGTGAGGAGGCGAGCATGCCGCATTCTGCACCAGTTGCAGACGGTAAAGAGAGGCTTGACTAAGGTCCGTGTATAGAGCATTACAATAGTCCAGGACGTGAAGTGACAAAAGCATGGATGGTTGTTCTCAAAATCTCTGCGTTTAGTAAAGGTTTGGACCTTAGCTACTGTCTGAATTGGAAAAAGCTGCTCTAACCACGGAGTCAATTTGTTTATTAAATTTTAAATCTGAGTCAAAAATCACATCCAGATTCCTGACAGTGTGGTTGGGCTGGAAGATCCAAAGAAGATGAATTCAGTTTTTGACGTCGTTCAGACAGAGAAAGTTTTGTGATAGCCAGCACTTTATGTCAGTGAGACAGGAATTAATGGACTGTGTGTCTGAAAAAGAAGTCACAAGTAGATAGATTTGTAAGTCATCTGCGTACATAGAAAGGACCCATCATGATGGGCAATAATAGAACCCAATGGCATAATGTACAACGAAAACAAGGGCAGGGCCAAGAATTGAACCCTGTGGCACACTGGAGGTCAGAGGAGCTGGTGAAGAGGAGAGGTTGTTAATCATAACAGTAAAAGACCTATTTGAAAGATATGACCTGAACCACTCCAGTACAGGTCCCTGGAGACCCACCTGCTGGGCCAGCAGGATGGAATGGTCCACTGTATTCAAATGCGTGCAGTGAGATCCAGCATAACCAATAGCGCAGGTGTCTTGGAGTCCAGAGACAACAGAATGTCATTCTGCACTTTTTAAAAGTGCCGACTCTGTGCTATGACGCGCTCTGAATCCGGATTGAAATTTATCATAAATTTGATTCTGAACCAGGAATGAATTTACCTGAGTCAAAACAAGATGAATTCGACTGAAACTATGTAACAGGTCAGAATAAGACTTTGTATTTACCCAGTGTGTGAATGGTTTGAAAATTTGACAGAACAGAATGACCGTGTGAGGAATGTAGGGTTTGTGCGTGGTTCATTATTTTGGTACCACAGGCTTCTCTGTGAGCCGAAAAGCAACACAGCACAGTGTCTTTTAAAAATACAAGAACCACACTGCTTCACTTTAAATACACAGTAAGTCTATTTCAGGTGATCAGCATGGACCTGCTTTCTCTTAAAAGGCTTTATTTTACTCAGTGTCCCATTTTCAAAAGTTCAGGCTTCTACTGCCTGCTACACTATGCTCTACTG
Organism: Thalassophryne amazonica; assembly: GCF_902500255.1. Taxonomy (NCBI): domain Eukaryota; kingdom Metazoa; phylum Chordata; class Actinopteri; order Batrachoidiformes; family Batrachoididae; genus Thalassophryne; species Thalassophryne amazonica. The sequence goes on along the minus strand of NC_047111.1, from coordinate 43,395,588 downwards.
TCTCTCTGTTCTCTTTTTTTCATGGGAGCATTACAGCACCACATACAAGTCTCGGGGTGTTTTTAGTGTCCTGCGGCTGACATGGAACATTATCGACCAGTTTGGGAATGAGATTTTTTTTTGTTGTAACTGGTTCAGAAACGTCAATTTTGGGGTGGAACCCAAAACTGGAAATGTTAAAATACTGTTTGTGTTTGGAGCGAACCAGTTGGGGGAAAAATTCTGGTTCAAAGCCCTGGTTGCCAGACCTTCGGCTTCCGTTCATTGGGATGCCTGTGCCCCTACCTTTAATGCAATTTAACTGCACAGCATTGGTATATGTTTCATGCACATAGATGTGTATTTAGACAATTTAAAAGGCAAACCAATATTAGGCATCTTAGGTGTTGGACATTATTGTTAGTGCAACTTCGCCTTGATTCTGCAGTGTCAGAAACTCTTAAAATGATGGGACACCACTCTTCCAATAGATATGATCTCATCTCATGTTTTGATGGTAGCGGTGGTGGATATTGATAACATGTTCAGTTGGGTTGAAAGCTGGTGAATGTGAAGGTCATAGCATATAACTCATATTCTGCTTCATATTCATCAAACTACTCAGTGACCCCTCATCCACAGTGGATGTCACATTTGTTGTGATACTCAACTTATTTACTCAATGTTTTGACTTAATTTGTCACCCATCTGTCAGCAATAGTCCCAGATAGCACCATGTACACCTGGTGCAGCTCCCACAACTGAACTTAAGAGGTGATGGTCTAGTGCAGTGGCCTCAATTCAACCCCGCCAAGCCGGAAAATCTCTAAGGGCCCTTTGGCAAGATCCTTAATCCCCAGGTTGCTCCCACTGTGTAGTATGTGCCTTGCATGGTAGCACCCTGACATTGGTGTGTGAATGGCATCATTGTAAAGTACTTTGAGCTTCTGATGCACATGGAAAAGTGCAATATTAATGCAGTCAATTTACTATACACCATATGCTGCTTCAAATAAGACATCTAAAGTGTTGTCCAAATTTGTCCACTGAAGCAGCTTTAAGTAGACCTTTTGGAATTATACCTCAAACACACTGACACACATAACATCTAGTGACTGCTATTCAAACTACTTCTCGTCTGGTGTAAAATTTTCAGCTTTGACAGAGCTGTGTGAGTGAGTAAGCTATTGTTTGGCTGACTGTCACTGTAATTTGAACTGCACTGTGCTAAAGCAGACCTCTCTGATTCTGCTGAAAGAAAATGGGATCATAATTGTTCATATCACATTATGCAATCACTGTGACATTCTGTAGAATGACAGGGTAATTTACGCTGTCAAAACAGTTTCACCACTCTTCTATCAGTACAGCAGTGACTGGCCACAGTTTGCAGTGCAATTATGACTGAATCCATTTTTATGTGATCATATAGATAAATGCGACAGAGAGAATCAGTTCCATTCAGGTTACAAATATACACAATGTGTGCTTTACACTCCGGTATGAATGAATTATGTGTTAGTGGTGCATATAGATGTTCACAAAAGCAAACTTTGAAGCTACAAAGCATTTTTTTTCTGCAATGTAGACTGTAAACGTGATTATTCTAGAGTGCCTTGTTGATACCCATCGTAAAACCCAGAGTGTGGGGGGGGGGGGGGGGGTCTTCATAATGTAGATATTCATATTGGAGATAAAATACTGGAAGTATGTCGCAAATTGTTTCATCCTCAGTCAGTTCTTTGAAATGCACTTCTTCCACTTTGCTTGACTTGGACCACCATCATCACATTCTCATTACCATTTGACTTGCTTAATCAAGCAGCCATGACAATTCTCCCAGCCTTATATAGTCACATCAAGGCCACCATAGAGATTACACTATTATTATGGCTTTATTTTGCTGAGATTTAGTTATCCATACTTCCAACTGAGCTGTAATTGGTGCAGGTGGCATCAAAAAAAGATAAGACTTTATTAATTTCACAGTGGAGAAATTCATGTTACGTCAGCTCTTAAAAAACACACACAAGATGGGTGCGAATGGAGGAAAATGTGCATAAAACAGCATGTGCAAGGATAAGCAATAATAATAATAATACTTGTAGCAATACAATAAAATAAGAAAATGAGGTAGAAATAGAATATGTATATATATATACAATAGTGTTCAGAATAATAGTAGTGCTATGTGACTAAAAAGATTAATCCAGGTTTTGAGTATATTTCTTATTGTTAAATGGGAAACAAGGTACCAGTAGATTCAATAGATAAATGTATAAATTGTTCATCCGAACGTAGTAATGTATAAAATCTACTCACTATAAAACTATAAACCTGGAGTTAGGTTATTTCAACAGGCAAATATACATATACATACATTTATGCGCTTAACGTAAAATACACAAAATGTTTTAGTTACTAGGCTATAAATACACTGAATAAAATTAATAAAAAAAAAACTTTGATGGAAAAAAAAACAAAAAAAACAAAATGCGCAATGCGCACTTGCATGTCGAGCGAGTTACATCATCTCCCCATGTGCAGTTGCGCGAGACACCTCATCTCGACGGGTGACGTCTTCAAGTCCGGGATAGGCGATGTGCGCATGCGCAGTAGTGCGACGCACCTCATCTCAGTGTTCACCTCATCTCGATGGGACACCACCCTCAACATAACAGTGATACCTGTTTTGCCAAAACTCACTTTATAGTCACCCTTTCTTGACTTCAATGAAAATAAATACTTGTTTTTATAAAAAGTAAAATAAAGACTTTCTTGACCTCATATTTAACTGTTGACAGCTTTGCAACAGTAAAACGTGCAATTTCTAACCTACATTGTTTATAAATGTAACTATTAAATTCTAACATTTTTCTAACATTTAAATTCTCTCTAAACATTTTACTTGTCGAAATTATTATAATAATTTAAGGCGCACCGAGCAGCCATCGACAGGCTGGAACGACCAGATCATATTCTAAACTGAACGCGGTGTTGTTGATTTCGTGCGTTGGCACGGAGTTTTTTTGTTGCACGCAATGAGCAGCACCGTGCCGACGCATGAATCCTCCGCACGTCTTTCATTACAAAATCTCCTGTAACAGTGGAATGTGCCGCAAAAGTGCTATGTCCACTCTCTTGCCATTTCTGTGGTAGTCACACGATGTCCCGGATCAACACAGCATTCAGTTTAGAAATGATCTGGTCGTTCCAGCCTGTCGATGGCCGCTTGGTGCGCCGTGTGACCTCCGCCACTGTGGGCACTCTTTAAAAAAGGTTTAACACTCCTTAATCCGTGTGACGCCCGACAGAATCTTCACCAAATCCATCAGAATCTTTCAAATGGTTCCAACTGGCTGTCTCTAACAGTTTCTGAAAAAAATTTCATGGAGCAAAGCGGCAGTCTCTCAGCCATTTCACTGACAATAAAAATCCGACGAGCGGGGTGGACCAGTGCCACTCAAAGCCTGCCCACAGGCGAATGACGCAACCGACAGGCGTGAAAAAAACTCACGCATGCGCACGTCCAAACTACGTAGTCAGTAAGGGGTCCTATCTCTCTAGGTGCGACTGTTTGCAGAGCAGTTGGAGATGCAACTTAGCAACCAAACACATAAAAACAAGCAACAGTGTCGCAGTTATCTTGCCTGAGTGGCCACTCGCAGCTGAAGAGTGAATGACATGTTTACACCACAAAGTGTTCAGCTCTATTATCCTGCTATTATCCATGTGACTAGACTGTGGAAATTCTCCCACTGTTCCCAATAGTGGCAAAATAAAATAAAATAAATAATAAAATAATAATGAACAAAAAATTATAATAAAGCTTACAGTGCACTCACCGGTTTGCAGAATGATGTCCCTGCTGGATCTACTGTCCTATCCTCCATGTCTAGTATATAATCCATCACTTTATGATCTTTTTGTCTTCAGCTCCAAGATTAGCACACAGTAATTGCACATGGGCTTGAACAGCCTTTTCTCCATGACGCAGAGATGTCCAGCAGCACTTCAGGTGTGTGCTTTGACTTGATATGATTTATTTGGCAATAACAACATGTCTCTTTTGCTGTTCCTTTGTTTTTGTTTTTTTTGTTTTTTATTTGGGGGGGGGGGGGGTTCACTCGGGATGTCCACAGTAGATCCGAGGTGGATCTGCACATTGATTTGGCACATACTGTATATGTCCTTCTCTGTTATCCAGCGTTTTAGCTCTGATGGACATATGACGTCACATTTCCACAGCAGGCATTTAGCAGACAAGACACATATGTGCACTATTGGAGCCGGAACTGAGCAGTGTGTCATTTAATGAAAGCACGTTGTCATATTTCCTCACTGTTCGTTTGTCCCCCATGATGAGCACATCAAACAACTCCCATCACATGTCCTCAGAGAGACAGCAAGAGTGAGGGAGACAGAGAGAGAACTACAGATTAAAAAAGATTTTAAAACTCTACTCCTGCAGAATTGTGCGCCTCAATAATAAACATTAAATGCATAAGTCCAGAGGTCTGATGTGCACTTCAACTGTGGCCAGGGCTGACAGCAGTTCAGCCACTTCAAGAAGCAGCTGTTCCTCTCTTGATACTATAATGCCCAAGTACCTTGTGTGTGGCCCAGCCCCCTCCCACAGTTCTCTCATGAATCTCTCATGTTAGGAGTCGCAGTGAGTACATTGTCACCCTCACAACTTTGAAAATTCAAAATCCAGGCACAATGCTGGTGACACCCTGGAATTAAGCAGCCAAGAGCACCACCCAGCGAACATCAAATGCAACAGGAGAGGAATTTCGTGCAGCTCAATGGATGTCTGAGTTTGCATGACACTGTTGTCCTGCTGCAATTATGAAAATTGGTTTGAGGCACCCATGTAGCGTATTCTTGAATTTTTATGTATTGACATCATTAGAATTAGGCCAGTTGTCCTTCTGCAACATTATCAAAGTGCAGCCATTGCAATGTCATTGGAGTTTGATGATTGCTGGTGTTAAGCTGAAAGGCCAAACTCTAAACTATGTTGAACAATAAAAATGCACATCATAACCAGCAGCATTGTAATTGCCAGTGTGACACAAGCACAAATTTTTGCAGAAAAAGTTATGCCTGAACAAGTCTCTCGAAATTTTGAGACATTGGTAGTTTTGTTGTGAATAATCTCGATTTCTGATACTATTCACATGACGAGGGAATTTTCCTTTACTGATTGGTTCTAACATAGGGATGTTCCACTGTACTGATGCTGCTATACTTTTGATTGGTGAATTACTCTACATGTAGGAGGCTATATCATGTTTAAAGAGTAAAACAGATATTAAATTTGGCTTAGTTTGGCTCACTATAAGAGGAAGAATAACAACTCAGTGAAATTGGATGGTTTTCCCCGAGCTGTCTTCACCGGGCTGGGTTTGATGGCAAGTCCTCTCAAGCAGGAACACCATTCAGCTCGGCTTAGGACAGCCCAGGGCAAGCCTGGCACAAACTTGACGTAACTCTGAATGACACTGATGTGCACTCTGGGAATGATCATCCTCAACTAAAGTTATTTTAGGTAAGCTAACTTGTGGTCAGAATGAAAACTGGACTTTGAGTTTTGGCTGCAATGAGCTTCCCCAAGTTGAGCTATGGTGGCAAGTAGTCTAGCTGAGCTCCCAAAATATTGAAAAGATTGACCCAATGTTTCCAGACTATGCAAAACAGTAGCACACTGTAGGCTGCTGGTGGCTTCATGCTATGAAAAATAAGAGACTTTGTGGAACAGCTCCTGCAATAACTTTTTTGCAGTGACCCACAAACAAACCTGTGCTCATTTGCCCCATGAACTAAATTAGCAAACATATCTACATCAGCAAAAACTTAAGTCAGCCACATGGGGTGTGCAGCCAGAACATTCTGAGTGCTAGTCCCAAGTCCGTATAAATGAGGAGAGTTGCATCAGAAGGCCCCCGGGGTAAAACAAGCCATAATTAAAGATTGCAGAGTACAAACAAAATTTCCTATACTGGATTGATCAAGCCCAGGTAACAATGACAGCCACCACTGATGTTGCCTAACAGGGTGCCATGGAAATTGGCTACTGCTGGGTGAAGAGAAAAAAGAAGAGGAGGAGAAAGTATGTCCAGAGAGAGCAGGAGATGAGGAAAACTAGAACAGTGGGAAGTGAGAGTCAGGACTTTGAATGTTGGCAGTATGACTGGTAAAGTGAGAGAGCTGGGTGATATGATGGAGAGGAGAAAGGTAGGCATGTGTATGTGCAAGAGACCAAGTGGAAGGGAAGAAGAGCAGGAGCATAGGTGGTGGGCTCAAGTTGTTGTATCATGGTGAGGATAGGAAAATAAATGGTATTGGGGTCATTTTAAAGGAGAGTATGTTAAGAATGTGTTGGAGGGTTAAGCAAGTTTCTGACAGGTTGTGAGTGTGAAGTTGGAAATTGAAGGGATGATGACGAATATCATCAGTACATATGTCCCACAGGTAGGTTTGTGCGACGAAGGACAAAGATTTCGGGAATGAGTTAGATGAGGTGGTGGAGAGTGGGCCCAAGCATGAAGGAGTGATGATACGAGCAGACATCAATGGGCATGTTGGTGGAGGGAACAGAGGTGATGAGAAGTAATGGGTAGATATTATATCAAGGAAAGGAATCTCGATGGTCAGATGGTCGTTGAGTTTGCAAAAAAGATGGAAATGGCTGTGGTGAACATCCACTTTAAGAAAAGGAAGGAACACAGGGGGAAGGTGCACCCGATGGACTACATTCTGCAAGCTAAAAGAAACTGGACACTGTAAGGTGGTGGCAGGAGAAAGTGTTAGCAAGACAGCATAGGATGGTGATTTGTAGGATGACTTTAGAGTTAAAGAAGAACAGAAGAGTGAGAGCTCAAAAAAGGATCAGATGGTGGAAGCTGAAGGAGGAAGACTGTTGTGTGGAATTCAGTGAGCAGGTGAGAGAGACACTGGATGGAGGGAAGCAATTTTAGACAACTGCAGATGTGGTGAGTGAGACAGCTAGGAAGGTACTGGGTGTGACATCTGGACAGCGGAAGGAAAACAAAGAGACTTGGTGATGGAATGAAGATGTCCAGAAAGCATAAGGAGAAGAAGTTGGCAAAAAGAATTGGAAAAATCAGAGATGAAGAAAGTAGACAGGACTACAAGGAGATTTGGCTTAAGGCAAAAAGCGAATTGGCAAAAGCTAAGGAAAAGGCATTTAGCAAGCTGTACAAACAGTTGAATAGTAACGAAGGAGAAAATGACTTGTACGGATTGGCCAGGCAACGTGACAGAGCTGGAAATGATGTGCAGCAGGTTAGGGTAGTAACAAAGGTGCAGATGTTAATGTGCTGACAGCGGGGAGAGTGTGTTGAGAAGGTGGAGGGAATATTTTGAGGAACTAATGAATGAATAAAATGAGAGAGAGAAAAGGCTGGGTGATGTGGAAAAAGTAAATCAAGAACTGCAAGGGATGGTCCAGATGACATTCCAGTGGAAACATGGGAAATGTTTTGGAGAAATAGCAGTGGAGTTTCTAACCAGATTGTTTAAGAAAATCTTATAAAGTGAGAGGATGTCTGAGGAGTGGAGGATGAAGTGTGCTGGTTCCTATTTGTAAGAAAAAGAGTGATGTGCAAGCCACAGTAACTACAGAGGCATAAAGTTGATCAGCCCACAGCATGATGTTAGGGAAAGACAATGTATGCTTAGAAAACAGCTGAAGATCTGTTAGCAGCAATATTGTTTAATTGCAGAGATAAGGCACTACAGATGCAGTTAGCTCTAAGAATACTGATGGAGAAGTATAGAGAAGGCCAGAAGGAGTTACATGTGCATTGTGGATTTAGAAAGCTTATGACGGGGTGCCAAGAGAAGAGTTGTGGTATTGTATGAGGAAGTCTGGAGTGGCAGAGAAGTATGTGAGGGTAGCGCAGGATATGTACGTACAAGGATAGTGTGACCGCGGTAGGTGCCGCAGTAGGAATGACAGACTCATTCAAGGTGGAGGTTGGGATTACACCAAGGATCAGCTCGAAGTCCTTCTTGTTTGCAGTGGTGATGGACAGGTTGAATGATGAGACTCAGACGGCGTCTCCATGGGACTATAATGTTTGCAGACAGCATTGTGATCTATAGTAAAAGTAGAGCACAGGGTGAGCCTAGCCTGGAAGGTTGGTGATATGCTCTGGAGAGCAGGGGAATGAAAGTCAGTAGGAGCAAGACTGGGCAAATGTGTGTGAATTGCAGGGGAGCCCAGTGAATAGTGTGGTTACAAGAAGTAGAAGTGGTGAAATGAGTTTAAATACTTCGGGTCAACTGTCCGAAGTAATGGAGAGTGTGGTACAGAGGTGAAGAAGAGAGTGCAGGCATGAGAGTGCAGGAGTAGGTGGAGAAAAGTGGCAAGTGTGATCTGTGACCGAAGAATATATGCAAGAGTGGCAGAAAGGATGGCAGGAGAGTGGCAGAAGATGTTGTGATTCTCTTTGTGAGTGATGAGAATGGACAGGATTGGGAATTAATATATCAGAGGGACAGCTCAGGCAGGACATTTTGGAGAAAAAGTCAAAAAGGCAAGATAGAGATGGTTTGGACATGTGCAGAGGAGGGAGTCAGGTTATATAGGAAGAAGGATGCTGAGGATGGAGCCACCAGGCAGGAAGGAAGAGGGAGGACAAGGAGGAAGTTTATGTATATGGTGAGGGAGGACATGCAGTGATGGGTGTGACACAGGAAGTTACAGAGGACAGGGTGAGGTGGAAACAATTGATCAGCCATGGTGACCTACCTAATGGTAGCACCGCGAAAGAAGAGGAAAGAAGATCTACATCAGCAAAAAAGACAGCTATTTATGTAATCACTACTAATGTTAGTTTAAGTAAATTGTGTTTTGCTTGTGTATTTTATTTTGAAATTAAATTTATTTCCACAACACTGAAACAAAGATATGTAATTGGACACATACTTTCAGCAACCTCTATTAATGATCTCTATTATTAGTATTTTTTTTAAACAGAGCCCACTGTTTACTGTCACTGTTTTGGTACTCTGTCAAAATAATTTCCTTAATTAAAGCTGATCTAATTCATATTAAAGTGAAATCTTGATCCAGATCACCTCCAAAATTCAGTGGAGTCTTGCATCCCCTTATATCTATCTGTGGTGCAAATTTGGTGAGAATCCGTGAAGTAGTTTGACATAATACTTCAAAGCCGATATTAAGTGAAATATTGATCCAGAATCTGGATCCAGATCACCTCCAAAATTTAATGTAGTCTTCCACAGCCTAATATTTATGTGTGATGAAAATTTCATCAAAATCTATGCAGTTTTGACGTAATCCTTCAAAGTCTATATAAAGTGTAATCTTGATCCAGAAATCTTGTTCCAGAATCTGAATCCGGATCACATCTAAAAGTTAATGGATTCTTCCATGGCTTAATATCTATCTGTGCTGAAAAAAATTGTCAAAATATGTGCAGTAGTTTTGATGTCATCCTGCTAATAGACAGACAGACAAATAATAAATAAAAGCAATGATTTTTATTGCATCCTTGGTGGACGTAAGAAAACAGACTCACTCATCTTCAACTGCTTATCCGGGATCGGGTCGCAAGAGGCAACAGCTCTAGCAGGGGACCCCAGACTTCCCTTTCCTGGGCCACATTGACCACCTCCATTGGGGATCCCGAGGTGTTCCCAAGCCAGTGTGAATATATAATCTCTCCACCTCATCCTGGGTCTTCCCCGGGGTCTCCTCCCAGACGGACGAGCTTGGAACACCTGCCAAAGGAGGCACCCAGGAGCATCCTTACCAGATGCTGGTTCCTTTCAATGTGAAGGAGCAGCGGCTCTCCTCCGAGCTCCCCACAGATGAATGAGCGTCTCAACCATAGCTCTTATAAACAATAAGTATTATAGTGGACACATCAGGTGAAAAACAGCAAAAGCAGTCAACTCAAAGCACTACACACAAATAAGTCTTACATTAGACCTTACCCACCCTTTGAGCAAGCCTACTGGGGACACTGACAAGGAAAAATTCCCTAAGTGCCTTTCAGCATTTTACATGAAGAAACCTCAAGTAGACCAGACTGAATGAGGTTTGAATCTGCTGTGACATTCTAACAATACAAAACACAAGGCATAACACAAGACTGACAAAACACACAATGGGCCTCATGTATCAACGTTGCGTACAGCGATATTTGAGCGTATATGGGGTGTACGCCAAAACGGCTGTGCTACTTGGCATTTATCAGTGTGGTCGTTGGCGTACGCTGCGCTGAAAATATACACCAGGTCGAGAGGTGGCATAAATTATACACCAAAATGAACCAGCGCTGGAATCCACATAAAATGAAGATGAGCAACATGATAAACAGTGCCATTATACAATCAATGCATATGTTACATAAATAACACTTTCCTGATTATACTACATAATAATCAATACAAATCTTGCCTTTGCGGGATGTTATGGAGCACGATCCGTGGCCACAGCGCTGACTGCAAAGAAAGCGCTGCTCGCCTTTATCTCCAGACTTCGAGCCTGGAGCCAGAGCAGCGCTGAGCTTAACTTCATGTGGTGTGATCATTTTAGACAATGAAATTGATAATAACAACTGTAGTTCCGTCATTCCCTTAATTCGCCCGTGCTGCAGCCAGGTTTTGTCGTCTCCATTCGGTTGTCACAATAAAATAAATACAGAATACATTTAAAAAATAAAGAAATCTGACAGATTAGGTGTGTCTTATTAATTGAGCGAGCAAATATCCACATGTCAAGAATTATTGACATGAAAAGTGAATACAGTGGTCCCTCGCTATAACGCTGTTCACCTGTCGTGGCCTCGGAGTCTCACGGAGTATTTAGTCCAATTTTGCATGCCTTTTTTTTTTTACAGTGTTCTGTGTTCTGCGTATCTGTTTATAAGAATCTTGTTGCCCAGAAGAGAAAAGAGCGCCAACTACTCATAACTGTGTGTATAATGTAATAACGTGTTTGTCACACGGAAACAAACACCTGCTGCAGCGAGATGTGAGTGGGAAAAGGCGCAGCGCCAGGACACAGAGGAGCGATCTGTGAAATACTGGTGAGTCACTATTAATAATTTCTTATGTGTCTGACCTCGTTCGTTGATCGTTAAAATTAATTTGTTAGTTCTAAATGCCATCATAATTATTTATAGGAAAACGTTCTATTTTTATTTTTCAAACAAATGTCTGGGGCTGAAAACAGTTTGGTCTTATTTTCCTACTAAGGTTTGAACTTTGAGAGTGTTTACACACGAGAGAAGTGAGAAAATGTTCATGCCTGATTGAGAAAGTGTATAAAACTGTGTAGTGAGGGTTTTACAGCTTTGAAACGTCTATAATAATTGTAAAAATAACGCTGACTACATCACGGTTTCGCGTATTACGGGCTATTTTTTAGAACGTAACTCCAGCGATTAATGAGGGACCACTGTAACACTTTATTGATTATATACTACAAAACAATTGATACGACGGCCGCTTTTGGACACTCTATTGGCAAACACATGCAGGTTAGGTGAAATGGAAACTCTGAATATGACCATAGGTGTGAGTGTGAATATGTTGTTTGTCTATATGTGTTGGCCCTGTGATAGACTGGCAGGCTGTTCAGGGTTTTCCTGGCCTTTGGCCCAATGACTGGAAATGGGCTCCAGCTCCGGTGCCCCCTCCACCCCATGGCCCTTAACAGGACTACAGAACTAAACATGTTTAAATAATGAATGAATGGCTGCATGGTTACAATGGTAGCAGCAAAACTCTGAACCAGTTGAAGGCTGGTGTGTGTCAAGCCAAGGAATAATGTAATCTAATTCTAGGTTATCCCTCTGAGACTTCCATTAATGAATCAGTGACGAAACATCACAGAGACTTCATTGGCCACTTCCTCAAACTACAGTGTCACCTCTAATTTCAGTCCCTGTTCTTTGCATCGCTGCTAATCCTAAAGCCTGGAGAAAGTCACATGGGTCTCTCTCTCTCTCTCTCTCTCACACACACACACACACACACACACACTCTTTCCCTATGCATGCTGCTTCAACAAGCTCATTCAGAACACACAGTCACTGGTAAGGAGTCATACAAATTCATGCACTAAACCCTCATAAATGTGACAAACGTTTCTGCCAGCCTGACGAGACTATTTACAATTTATTAGTCCAACAAGAATGCATACTGTCCTGAAAAACATGTGGATGGGCTATTTTCTTTTCCAGGTTTGCACAAGTGCAACCCCCCCACCCATACCACACACACCCCCACACACTAGTGGTGAACATTTCTGCATAGGAAAACATTGACCTGGAAAGGATGAATGGTAAATGGACTGCATTTATATTTCCATCTGCATAAGATGCTCAAAGCGCTTTACAATTATGCCTCACATCACCCCGATGTCAGGGTGCTGCCATACAAAGGTGCCTCACTACACACCGGGAGCAATAGGGGATTAAAGGCCTTGCCCAAGGGTCCTTAGTAATTTTCCAGTCAGGCGGGGATTTGAACCCATGATCTTCTGGACTCAAGCCCAACACCTTAACCACTAGACCATCACCTCCCCTAAAATGAGCAGTTTAATTTTATTTTTACAGTGCATCCGGAAAGTATCACAGCATCTCACTTTTTCCACATTTTGCTGTTAAAGTCTTATTCCATTTCTGTCATGACCAACCCTCATGACTATACGAGTAGGTGAGAGTAGGAACAAGATTGACCAGTAGCCACGAGTTTCCCCAACAATATATCTTAATAAATACCAAAACACAATGTTAGCCTGTTAACTTAGTTTGAGTTCTGAGTCAAAATGGATGCATGTTCAAAACTGTAGTAATCCTCCATGTTGGTTTCACACATGGTCCACCTCTTTATTCAGATATGGGCCGGATATAACATGAAGAAACTAAGCACTGCCAAAATGGTGACAACCCAGAGGTGCAAATTTTTGGGCTCTATATATTAAACATGTGTATGTGTGTGTGTATGTGTCTGTATGTGTTTACATATAGGAGACAAACCTACCTAGTATATACGTGCATTCGTAAAATATTCACAGCGCTTCACTTTTTCCATGTTTTGGTTACAGTCTTATTCCAAAAATGGATGAAATTCATTTTATTCCTCAAAATTCTACACACAATACCCCATAATGACAATGTTTTTTTTTTTTTTTTTAGATTTTGTTCATTTTTTTAAAAATAAAAACTAAGAAATCACATGTACATTACAACAATTATTATTCTCAGCAAAGGCTGTGAACTACGGAAGCGTATTGCATTCAGGTGATTAAAAATCAGACTGCTGATCTCGTAATTATGAGATCATTTCTTGTAATTACGAGATCAATGGTCAAATTCTTTTTTATCCAATTAATGCAATACACTTCTGTAGTGAACACAAAAAATAACCAACTTAAAAAGTTGTTTCAATCGGTAACACCTGAATGAATTGAGTTGTTTGAACTTAAATTAGTAAGTTATCTAAGTTACAAACTTAAGTTCAAACAACTTAAGATAGATAGGTGCACCAAGCTTGTGGCATCATATTTAAGACTTAAGGCTGTAATTGCTGCCAAAGGTGCATCAAGAAAGTATTAAGCAAAGGGTGTAAATACTTATGTACCTGTGATTTCTTAGTTATTTTTTATTTTGAATAAATTTTCAAAAATTAAAAAAAACTTCTTCATGTTGTCCTTATTGGGGGGGAGGTGAGTAGAATTTTGAGGGGAAAAAAAATTATTTACTCCATTTTGGAATAAGGCTGTAACATATCAAAATGTGGAAAAGTGTAGTGCTGTGAATACTTTCTAGATGCAACGTATCGACACTGATATATAATTTACTTCATATATTATACTATGTGTAAGACTTTGGTAAACCAGTCCTAGCAGCAAAACCCTTCATCCACATGAAAAATGTGTATTTTCAAGAAAGATTTGCAGAATTTTCAGAACATATTTAAATGTTTTTTTTTTCAGGTTTAGAGCCAAAATATGTCTACAATATCGTGTTACTGACAAACATGTGACATATGTGAAAGTTGAGATTGATATGAATAATTGATATGCAACACAAAGGCATTATACTAAAAGTACCTTAACATGGGAATATTATTATAATATTAGAATATATTATAATTATAATATAATATGGTAAAATCTATTAAATACCCCTAGAGCTCAAAGGGTTAAGCAAAAGTGTGAAGCCACGTCTCCGTGTAGCTGTGGAAGAAGAGGCTGAATCTTCACTATGTTATGCAAATGAAAAAAGGCATTCTTAGCGATATCTCAATTTGCAAATCAAAAAAACAATGCGCAATAAAGTTTACCCTTAGATTTTTACCTTGATCACAGGACACCATGACCTTTATCATAGACATGCATAAACCACAATGATAACTGATCATACTGGTGTCTCTGGCATGCAGGACAAATGACAATCTCATCCTTCTCTGAATTTAGAAGGGATTTACAGATCATTCAGTTTTTCACTGAAGCCATACAATCCTCTACAATCATAATTTCAAGGAGATTATTGGCATCGAGGACCATGTAAAAACACTTGCCCTCCTTAAATTGCACAAACAACTTTATCGGACATAAATTCCAGTTGTGTTAGCATTTGAACAAAAGCTTGCACGTGCTTTGCTGTTGTCAGCATGATTAGTGACACAACTCTAATCACAGTGCTTTTCCTCATCTGGCACAGCTGTTAACGAGGAGCACACGCAACACAATTAACAACATCGAAATCCAATTAGCAGACAATGAAAGCTAACAAAACCTGATGGTGCTAGTTAACCACAGAGAAATGTACCGCTGACGGCACGTTAGAAAGCTGAGTGGAGGGACAGCAAATGATGAATAAGTAAGGGCACTTATCACTAAAAAGAAGGCAGAAGAAGAGTAAGTAAGAGACTCCTGAGGGATAGATATTGCGAAAGCAACATAGCTGATATTAATCACAGATAGGCATAGATGATATTAATTAATTAGTAGCCAGCGTCCTCTTTTACACCATGGTATGCTGGGGGGGCAGCACATACAAGCAGGACACATCCAGGCTGGACAAACTGATCAGGCGAGCTGGCTCTTGTGGTGTCATGAAGCTGGACTCGCTGGTGACGGTGGCAGAGAAGAGAACACCGGACAACTTCTGGACATTATGGATGATGTCAGTCACCCTCTGCATACCATCATCAGCAACCAGAGGAGCCTCTTCAGTCACAGAGTGCTCTTTCCCAAGTGCAGGACCAACAGACTGAAAAACTCCTTTGTCCCTCAGGCCATCAGATTGTACAACACCTCACTCAGGGGGAGGAGGAGTAACAGGAAGACAGAGGATGGGAAGCAGAGGAGCAGTAGTAGCCAGTAAACCAGTACTGATCAGTATTTATAGTGTATTTATATTGCAGAAGTGCTTTTCTTTTTACTTTCAATACTCTGTGTGTTTCATACCATGTGTGCTGCTGCACAATACTGCTGGAACCTCACTTTCTCTGAGGGAGTCTTCCCAAAGGATCATTAAAGTTCTATCTTAATTGAATCTAATCTAATGGCTGGGTTATTACCCTATGTGCCGGTGTTCCGACGAGCTGATCTACCCATCAAGAGGATCTCCACCGCGCAACTGCGCATTCACATGCATGCACAGTTCTCTCTAACCCCTGACTGCACTTGCGCATCTCTCGTCACGCTGAGCTCCCCATCATGTAACGACAATATTCTGCTTTAAAGACAGCGTATACATGCAAGTATTTTCTTTTTTAAAATTGAAAAGACGAGCTCCACCACGCAATAGCATATACACACCTCACCCATCGAGTTGAGCTCACCCACCGAAGAAAAGTAGAAAACCCACGTAAGATTTGTCTTTACATAAAATACAGTAATGCATCTTTTCAATTTTAAAAAAGTAAAGACTTGCCATATGCACGCTGTCTTTAAAGCAAAATATTGTCATTAGATAACGGGGAGCTCAGCTCGACACATAACTGTCGATTTGCACTACAGGGAGATCAACCCAACAGGGGAGCTCATCTGGACAGAACACCAACAAAGCTGTAAAGCAGGGCATTGTAATCAGTCCTGTGTGTGTGCGTCTGCCTGTGAACAAGACAACTAAAAAAAAATGGCTGTATGTATGTTCACCAAAGTTGGTGTCAAGATTATCTGGACAGACATCTCAAGATAATTCATTTTGGAGAGAATCAGACAAAGGTCAAGATAAAAAACAAATAAAAAGATACTTTCTGCTTTATTTCTGCAACCAATAGGGCTGAAAGATGATGTGAAGTTTGCTTGTGATGACTAATTCATGCATTTATTTCCTCTAGGCTGGACTATTGTAATTCATTATTATCAGGTGTCCTAAAAGTTCCCTAAAAAGCCTTCAGTTGGTTCAGAATGCTGCAGCTAGAGTACTGACGGGGACTAGCAGGAGAGAGCATATCTCACCCGTGTTGACCTCTCTTCATTGGCTTCCTGTTAATTCTAGAATAGAATTTAAAATTCTTCTTCTTACTTATAAGGTTTTGAATAATCAGGTCCCATCTATCTTAGAGACCTCGTAGTACCATATTACCCCATTAGAGCGCTTCGCTCTCAGACTGCGGGCTTACTTGTAGTTCCTAGGGTTTGTAAGAGTAGAATGGGAGGCAGAGCCTTCAGCTTTCAGGCTCCTCTCCTGTGGAACCAGCTCCCAATTCAGATCAGGGAGACAGACACCCTCTCTACTTTTAGATTAGGCTTAAAACTTTCCTTTTCGCTAAGGCTTATAGTTAGGGCTGGATCGGGTGACCCTGGACCATCCCTTGGTTATGTTGCTTTAGACGTAGACTGTGGGGGGGTTCCCATGATGCACTGTTCTTTCTTTTTTGCTCCGTGTGCATCACTCTGCATTTAATCATTAGTGATCGATTTCTGCCCCCCTTCTTGGCATGTCTTTCTCCTGGTTCTTTCCCTCAGCCCCAACCAGTCTCAGCAGAAGACTGCCCCTCCCTGAGCCTGGTTCTGCTGGAGGTTTCTTCCTGTTAAAAGGGAGTTTTTCCTTCCCACTGTGGCCAAGTGCTTGCTCATAGGGGGTCGTTTTGACCGTTGGGGTTTTTCATGGTTATTGTATGGCCTTGCCTTGCAATATGGAGCGCCTTGGGGCAACTGTTTGTTGTGATTTGGTGCTATATAAGAAAAAGTTGATTGATTGATGATTGGTGTCTTGATGAAGTCATAAAAGAACTATAGTATCAGTGGGTTCGGTATCTTTTTCTTCTTCCTCTGGTTGCCTGCAGGTCAGCGATGAGGGGTTTGTCAGTGCGGACGATTGTGCACGATCATTCTTCATCTGGACTGGGTTTGGAATCTTTTTTTTTCCTCTTCCAGCTGCTCCATGTCAGCGATGAGCGCTTCATCAGTGTGGAAGCTTCCAGACAATTGTACGCAAACTTCTCTTTCTGGAACCCCATTCACCACCTCTGACTGGGGGATTCCCGAGGGCTGTCAGGAACTGTGAGGACTTGGCACGACAGGCAGGTGGACACAAATGCAACCTCATGGTTCAGAGGATGGATTTAGAAAAAGGTTTAATTCAAAAAAAGGCTTCTGGTCCATACACAGGGTCACAAGCAGGGCAGACGGAGGTACAGACAGTCGTGAGGCGCGGCGTGGTCAGTAACGAGCAGAGTTCCAGCACGGGCAAACAGGTGTATCGGAGGAGGCAAAAGCGGAGTCAAAAAACAAGCAGGGTTCAGGCACAGAGAAGCAGGTTAACTGGCTCAGGTAAAAGGCAAGGTCAAACAGGCAAAGGTCATACACGGCAAGAAAAACAGGCTATGGCAGAAAACACGAGAGGCTTGGAACGAGACAGTATGCACAACGAACTAGTAGTGAGTGGTGGAAGACAAGGGGTTTAAAAGTAGAGGATAATCAGGGCGTGATGAGATGCAGGTGCAGGAAAGAAGGCGTGGCTGAGTGAGACAAGAGTGGAGTGACAGGTGGGCGTGTCAGACAAAAGCAGCAAAAGGAGGAATGTGACAGTGACAGAACAAATGTTAAGCAATTAGGAAATAATGATACCTAGAATCAAAATGTGAGAAACAGAATAAACAAATGAAAAGGAAGAAACAGAACAACATGTGGCAGGAGTGTACAGAAAAACCTGAGGGACTAATGTGCTCAAAACAGAGTGACTGAATAACCAGAAAATGGGACAAAGACTAAACTAGAATGGAACTCAATAAGTGGCTGACGTGTGATAATTCTCAAATCCTAACTTGATAACACAGAATGACTAAATAAGAAACAGAGATTTAACTAGAACCAAACTTAACGTGGGTGAAGTGTAACAAATCATAAAACCAAGACTAAAGTGTAAGAAACAGAAAAATAAACACTCAGAGCTAACAGAAGGACCAAGACAGGGAAATGGATGGAGACTGGGGGACAAAACCAGATTCTGGGCAGGTCCAGGGCTAAAACCTGACAGTACCCCCCACCCAAAGCAGCTGACCCCGGCAGCTGACCGAAACACTCCCCATGACCCAGAGAGAGGCAACCACAGACACAGATGACAACGGGTGGGCAGGAGGGGGATGGGAGGAGGGAAACGAGACACCAGATACCCAACAGGGACCCACAGAACCCACCCACAGCCCAGGGGAGAGGACACAAGTGGCCAGCGTAACAAAAAAGGACTTACAAACGGGCGAGGGAGGAGCATGCAGGGGTCAGCCAGGGTATCAGGCAGATGAGCGGCGGCAGATTCTGGGGGGCGACCATGTGGTCGGACACGGCCAGAAACTGAGGTAAGGGGTCTGTCCAACCAAAAAAACCAAATCCCCTAAGGTCTTCAATGATTTTACACCTGTGGCTCTTACTTCATTAGTAATGAAGTCTTTTGAAAAATTGATGAAGAATGAACTTCTTTCACAGGTAGAGCATTTACTCGATCCTCTTCAGTTTGCTTATAGGGCTGGTCGAGGTGTGGAGGATGCTACTGCCACCCTCTTAAATTTGGTCCTGAAGCATTTAGAAAGTTCTAAGGCACATGCACGTCTTCTTTTTAGACTTTTCTTCTGCTTTTAACACTATCCAACCACACATTTTAATAAATAAGCTTGTTAAGGATTTTAAACTGGATTTTACTATGGCAGGTTGGATTTTGAACTTTTTAACAGGGAGATCTCAGCGAGTGAGGGTAAATGGTTGCCTTTCTGATGTTTATATTCCTCAACAGGCTCACCACAGGGTTGTGTGCTGTCCCCTCTCTTGTATATTTTGTATACAAATGACTGTTGCAGCCACTATAAGAATCGCCATATATTAAAATTTGCAGATGATTCTGTTATAATCAGTCTCCTGCATGGTGATGAAAGGGAACATGGCCCTGTCGTGGCAGATATGGTTCAGTGGTGTGACGACTCCTTCTTGCAGCTGAATGTTGACAAGACAAAAGATATGGTTATTGACTTTCGGAAATGGATGTCCTCACCCAAAACCACTACAATCAAAGGCCAACAGGTGGAGCATATGGACAACTATAAATACTTGGGAACGCTGATCGATAGCAAGTTGAACTTTAATGACAATGCAGACCTGCTGTACAAGAAGGGGCAGCAGCATCTGTCTTGTCTTCGTAAGTTGTCATATTTTCAAGTGGACAGGACAATAATGACCCTATTTTATAAATCTTGTATTGAATCGGTTTTAAATTTTTCGATGATGTGCTGGTACGGAAATCTCAGCATTAAAGCAAGGAAGCCACTTCACAACATTGTAGAATTGTGCAGCAAGCTTTTGGGGGCCCAGCA
This sequence comes from Thalassophryne amazonica, assembly GCF_902500255.1. Classification (NCBI taxonomy): domain Eukaryota; kingdom Metazoa; phylum Chordata; class Actinopteri; order Batrachoidiformes; family Batrachoididae; genus Thalassophryne; species Thalassophryne amazonica. Next base: position 43,375,779 of record NC_047111.1, on the reverse strand, counting down.
GACCTCTCTGTCTGACTTGTTTTCCAGACAGGTGAGGAGGAAGGCTCAGAGAATTTTATCTGATCTGGCCCACCCTCTCCATGGTGAATTTTGTTATTTGCCATCTGGAGCGAGGCTTAGGTTTCCTACAGTGAGGAGTAACAGATATAAGCATTCCTTTGTACCTGTGGCTATCTCTGTTCTGAATGCTGACCGGAGGACAGAAGCAGATACATAGGGTTGATGGCAAATCGTGTTAGGTAACTCGGTTCCTTTTACATCGATCCAGGTCTGTACTGTGTCTCCCTTGTGTACTGAATGTTTGGTGTGTTTTTGCTTTTCTTTTCTTTTATTCTGTGCTTTTCTGTATACCCATTGCTGTACAGCTCGTTGCTCCTTTGGAGACATTGAATAAATAAAGTAAAGTGTCAGGAGAATCACCAAAAGTCGAAGCTGTGAGACCTGGAGGACTAGGAGCAGAGCCAGAATCAAAAACAGAAGAACCACGGGTCTTGCAAAAACTCTCAAAACGGGAGGGGCAAGAACCCCCAACAGGGCCCCGAGCACAGTCAACCTGCTTCTGCTGGGTGCAACAAAATAAGGGAACAGATTAAACCACCAAGCAATCAAAAGCATACAACAAATAAACACATGAATCCAAAGAAAAGAAGGATCATGGATGAATGAGACAGGAAACAAAAACCAGAGTGCGTCTGAACCCAAGAACCATAGTACTGCAAAAACCAAGAAAAACTTAAGTACTAAACCAAGAGATATGCAAATGTTTTGACAGATGGACACCATCCACTTGCTCATGGAATGCAACAACTGAAAAAAGTCACAAAAAGCAATGCAGTGAAAGCTGCATACAGAAAACAGATTAGTAAAGCCACCACGTGGAGGCAAAAACTGCATTGGCCAAACACACATAACCCCCCACAAAGCACAAAGTGAACGTGAGCAAATAGAAAAAAAACAAAACATATATGTACGCAAGGAGTAGATTAAGGTAGGTACATAGTGAAATGAGCGGGAAACTAATTCAAATACTGAACTGTGAGCAGGCAAACCTGAAAATGAACACCATAAAGCATAAAGTTGCACAAAGAAATACTGAAAAGGATGATAAAGCTGCAAAAAGAAACTCTGGGACCAGTCCAACTTGGAAAAGGTAACAAAAAGACAGTGAGAAATGCAGAATAAAGACTCAAGTGAAAAAAGAAACTGCCAACTCCAAAAATGTTGGGAAAGTGAAGTACACGGACCCACGACAGGGGGCGTAAATGACGGCCAATAGGAAGTCTGAATAAATAACAATTTATTCTGCAAATGTGCACAACAACCAAATATGCTTTTAGTCTGTCAATCAATCTACACAAAGATGACGCATGGGCAGGCCCGAGGGTAGGAGACGCCTATCCAGAGAAGAGCCGGGACCCATGAGGTTCAACCGCCAACGGAGACCTGCAATCCACCAGAGCCGCCAAGTCCTGAGTCCCCAGGTGGCCACCGCTTCCAGCTGTCGGATCTGGTACTGTTGGCAGGAAGAACAGACAGGTTAGAGGTGGGTGTGTGTACACCCAGCAAACAGTCAGCAAAAAGTTCAGTTCCTCTCCTGAGGGAAAAATCCACCACTCCCAGAAAACAGGAACACTGAAAACGTGCAGTACCAAATGTAATACTTAGAAAGTTAGGAAAGTGAGGAGTGGAAACGCCAGCTCCTCCAAACTTCCACAGACCCAGCTCCAAGCTGTAAGTATACAAAAGGATCATGACTGCAAAGATCAGAAGCAAAACATGTGCGTACAGCACAAGACGGCTGAATCGGTTACCTGACGGGTAAGCTGATAACTCGGCAGAGTTGTGGTGTCTCTTCCAGGCTTTTATGGAATGTGGTGATGATGAGTGATGTCTGACAGCTGTCAGCTCCGGGCTCCTGGGGCTCCTGTGAGGCAACTACACCCTCTGGTGCCTGAAACCCGACGACAGGCAGGGCATCCTCTGGTGATGAGTCAGCAGTACCTCCTCTTCGGGCGGCCCACACAACAGGACCCCCCCTCAATGGGCGCCTCCTAGCGCCCGACCAGGCTTGTCGGGGTGTCGTTGGTAGAAGTCGGCCAGGAGGGCCGGATCCAGGATGAAGCTCCTCTTCACCCAGGAGTGCTCTTCGGGTCTGTACCCCTCCCAATCCACCAAATACTGGAACCCCCGACCCCTCTGGCGAACATCAAGGAGCCTTCTCACAGTCCATGCAGGCTCCCCGTCGATGATGCGGGCAAGAGACCGCGCTGGTCCAGGGGTGCAGAGGTCGGATGTGTGGCAGGGCTTGACTTTGGAGACGTGAAATACTGGGTGGATCCGCAGTGAGGCTGGGAGTTTAAGCTTCACTGCGGCCGGACTGATGACTTTGACAATGGGAAAGGGTCCAATGAATCTGTCCGTTAATTTCGGTGAGTCCGTGTGCAGAGGAATGTTCTTAGTGGATAGCCAAACCTCCTGCCCGGGCTGGTAAGCGGGGGCCGGGGTGCGTCGGCGATCTGCATGGCCCTTCGCCCTCGTCTGGGCTTTCAGAAGGGCAGAGCGGGCTGTTCGCCACACCCGACCGCACCTTCTGAGGTGGGTCTGGACCGAGGGGACCTCGACCTCTCCCTCCACAGCCGGAAACAATGGGGGCTGGTACCCCAAGCACACCTCGAAGAGGGAGAGGCCGGTCGCTGATGAGACTTGGCTGTTGTGGGCGTACTCGATCCAGGCCAGATGTTGACTCCAGGCCGTCGGGTGCGCGGAGGTCACACATCTTAGGGCCTGCTCCAGATCTTGATTAGCCCGCTCTGCTTGTCCATTAGTCTGTGGGTGGTACCCGGACGAGAGGCTCACGGTGGCCCCCAGTTCCCTACAGAAACTCCTCCAGACTTGCGAGGAGAACTGGGGACCACGGTCTGAGACGATGTTCGTGGGGATACCATGCAGACGCACAACGTGGTGGACCAGGAGGTCTGCAGTCTCCTGGGCCATCGGGAGCTTTGGGAGGGCCATGAAGTGGGCCGCCTTGGAGAATCGGTCCACTATCGTCATGATGGTAGTCATTCCCTGGGACTTAGGGAGACCCGTGACGAAGTTCAGGCCTATGTGGGACCAGGGGCGTCGAAGCACCGGCAACGGCTGGAGGAGTCCTCTCTCTGCTTGATGAACTGCCTTGCCCCTGGCACAGGTGGTGCAGGCCTGGACATACTCCCGGACATCGGCTTCCATTGATGCCCACCAGAATCACTGCCGGATCACTGCCACGGTTCTTAGCACCCCTGGATGGCAGGAGAGCTTGGAACCGTGACAGAAGTCCAGGACCACAGCTCTTGCGTCTGGTGGGACGTACAATCTGTTCGGTGGTCCACCGCCGGGGTCCGGGTGACGCGTCAGGGCCTCCCTGACGATGTTCTCTACGTCCCACGTGAGGGTGGCGACAATAGCGGACTCCGGGATGATGGTGTCAGGTGGATCCGACAGCTCTGTTCTGACCTCCTCTTCATGCACCCGGGACAGTGCGTCAGACCGTTGGTTTTTGGTCCCGGGGTGGTATGTTATCCGGAAGTCAAAGCGTCCAAAGAACAGTGACCAACGGGCTTGCCTGGGGTTCAGACGCTTAGCGGTCCAGATGTACTCCAGGTTCCGATGGTCAGTGAAAACCGTGAATGGAACCACAGCTCCCTCCAACAAGTGTCTCCACTCCTCCAGGGCCTCTTTCACTGCCAGGAGCTCCCGATTGCCGACGTCATAGTTCCGTTCTGCTGGGGTCAACCTGCGGGAAAAATAGGCACAAGGGTGGAGAACTTTATCGGACTCCCCGCTCTGGGACAGCACGGCTCCTATCCCTGAGTCAGAGGCATCCACTTCAACAACAAACTGGCGGTTAGGATTGGGCTGCACCAGAACTGGCGCAGTCGAGAACCGGCATTTCAACTCCCTAAACGCGGCTTCGCACCGATCCGACCAGGTGAAGGGGACTTTTGGGGAGGTCAGGGCTGTCAGGGGACCCACCACCTGACTGTAGCCCTTGATGAACCTCCTGTAGAAATTTGCGAAGCCGAGGAACTGTTGCAGCTTCCTACGGCTTACCGGTTGGGGCCAATCTCTCACCGCCGCTACCTTGGCCGGATCGGGTGCGACGGAGTTGGAGGAGATGATGAACCCCAGGAAGGACAAAGAAGTACGGTGGAACTCGCACTTCTCGCCCTTCACAAACAGCCGGTTCTCCAACAACCGCTGCAGGACCTGACGTACATGCTTCACATGGGTTTCAGGATCCGGGGAGAAGATGAGGATATCGTCCAGGTATACGAAGATGAACTGATGCAGGAAGTCCCACAAGACGTCATTTACCAAAGCTTGGAACGTTGCGGGGGCGTTAGTGAGGCCGAACGGCATGACCAGGTACTCAAAGTGACCTAACGGGGTGTTAAATGCCGTCTTCCATTCATCTCCCTTCCTGATCCGAACCAGGTGATAAGCATTCCTAAGATCCAGTTTCGTGAACATTTTGGCTCCATGCAGGGGCGTGAACACTGAATCCAATAGAGGCAACGGGTATCGGTTGTGAAGCGTAATCTCGTTCAGCCCTCTATAATCAATGCATGGACGGAGTCCGCTGTCCTTCTTGCCCACAAAAAAGAAACCAGCACCTAACGGGGAGGAAGAGTTCCGGATTAACCCGGCAGCTAAAGAGTCCCGGATGTAGGTCTCCATTGATTCACGCTCAGGGTGTGAGAGGTTGTACAGTCTACTGGACGGATACTCAGCGCCCGGAATCAAATCAATGGCACAATCGTACGGTCGGTGCGGGGGAAGGGTGACTGCCAGATCTTTGCTGAAAACGTCAGCAAGATCATGGTACTCAGCCGGCACCGCCATAAGATTGGGGGGAACACGGACCTCCTCTTTAGCAGTCGCACCGGGTGGGACCGAGGATCTTAGACACTCCCGGTGGCAGATTTCGCTCCATTGAGCCACAACCCCAATCAGCCAATCGATCCGGGGATTGTGCTTACTCATCCATGGATAACCCAAAATAATTCTGGAGGTAGAAGGTGTTACAAAAAACACAATCTCCTCCCTGTGGTTTCCAGACACAACCAGTGTTAAGGGCTGTGTCTGGTGTGTTATTAATGGAAGAAGGGTGCCATCTAGTGCCCGTACCTTCAATGGTGAAGGAAGGGCCACTAGAGGGAGCCCTACTTCCTTAGCCCATCTGCTATCAAGCAGATTCCCCTCTGACCCCGTGTTGATGAGTGCTGGGGCATGAATGGTTAAATCCCCACAGAGGATCATAATTAGGACTCGTGCGGATTTTTGTGTTTTTCCCTCATGAGTATGATGGCTCACCCTTAGCCCAGTCTCTAAGGGCGAGCGTTGTCGTTTTGACCGCTTGGGGCAGTTTTTTTGCTTATGCTCACTCGAGCCGCAGTAAAAACACTCTCCGCGTGCCAGCCTCCTTTGTCTGTCATTCAATCCCAATTCAGCCCTGGTTGTGTCCCTAACATCGTCAGCAGGAGGAGCTGTTGTCACATGAAATGCTTTGGCTTTGGAGTGGGGGGAGGACGGCGCTGCTTCAGACCCGGAAGGGAGAGGGACGGCACGTGCCCGGTCACGCCCCTCGTCTCGCTCCCGTCGACGTTCATCTAATCGGTTGTCTAACCGTATAACCAGGTCGATAAGCCCATCTAAATCCCGCGGCTGGTCCTTCACCACCAGGTGCTCCTTTAGGGTTGGAGACAGCCCCCTTATAAAGGCGGCGCGGAGTGCTACCGAATTCCAGCCGGCTCTCGCGCCCGCAGTGCGGAAGTCGACTGAATACTCAGCGGCGCTCTGGCGCCCCTGTCGGATTGACAGTAGCACAATAGAAGCGGATTCGCCTCTGAACGGATGATCAAACACCTGTCGAAACTCCCGGATAAACTCAGTATACATTGACAGGAGCCGTGAGTTCTGCTCCCAGAGCACCGTAGCCCAGGCACGTGCCTTGCCTCGAAGCAAATTAATCACAAAAGCCACCCGGCTGTGGTCTGACGCGTACATCACTGGGCGTTGTGAAAAAACGAGCGCGCACTGCATCAGAAAGTCCGTGCACGTTTCGACACAACCCCCGTACGGTTCCGGGGGGCTAATGTTAGATTCGGGAGGGGGGGGAGACCTTTGAACTACCACTGGATCATCATTATTTAGCAACAGGCCCGCAGGAGGGGTGGCTGTAGCCACGCCTGACGCTCGCGCCTCTACCTGAGCAGTGAGAGCCTCCATCCTGCGAGTGAGGTGAATATCCTGCTCGGTTAACAGATCCAACCGAGCCATAAAGTTGGTGAGGATGCGCTGTCGCTCACCCAACTCACCTCCTGGCGGAGCCTGCGCCCCCTGCATTTCCATTGGTGGTTCAAACGGTGGTAAACACCCCTTGGAGTCCATGACATGGCTGAGTTATCCTGTTGGGAAAGTGAAGTACACGGACCCACGACAGGGGATGTAAATGAACGGCCAATAGGAAGTCCGAATAAATAACAATTTATTCTGCAAATGTGCACAACAACCAAATATGCTTTTAGTCTGTCAATCAATCTACACAAAGATGACGTGTGGGCAGGCCTGAGGGTAGGAGACGCCTATCCAGAGAAGAGCCGGGACCCATGAGGTTCCACCGCCAACGGAGACCTGCAATCCACCGGAGCGGCCAAGTCCTGAGTCCCCAGGTGGCCACCGCTTCCAGCTGTCGGATCTGGTACTGCTGGCAGAACAGACAGGTTAGAGGTGGGTGTGTGTACACCCAGCAAACAGTCAGCAAAAAGTTCAGTTCCTCTCCTGAGGGAAAAATCCACCACTCCCAGAAAACAGGAACACTGAAAACGTGCAGTACCAAATGTAATACTTAGAAAGTTAGGAAAGCGAGGAGTGGAAACGCCAGCTCCTCCAAACTTCCACAAACCCAGCTCCAAGCTGTAAGTATACAAAAGGATCACGACTGCAAAGATCAGAAGCAAAACATGTGCGTACGGCACAAGATGGCTGAGTCGGTTACCTGACAGGTAAGCTGATAACTCGGCAGAGTTGTGGTGTCTCTTCCAGGCTTTTATGGAATGTGGTGATGATGAGTGATGTCTGACAGCTGTCAGCTCCGGGCTCCTGGGGCTCCTGTGAGGTGACTATGCCCTCTGGTGCCTGAAACCCGACGACAGGCAGGGCATCCGCTGGTGGTGAGCCAGCAGTACCTCCTCTTCGGGCGGCCCACACAACAAAAAGACAAAAAACAAGTAACCCACCGTAACAAATCACAAAAACCAGTAAACAAACGTGAGGAAAAATGTTTGGCAAAAGAACACAAAAAATGTGAAAACCAACACAGAAGAACCAGGGAGCGATCAAGAACAGGAAACTTTATACTGGACCCGCGAAGGGAATTTACCAAACCAAAGTGTGGCAACTTAAGCTGTTTTGAACATAATCCTAACCAGAAGAAAAATTTACTTACTTAAATTTACAAACTTACTACTTAAAAAGTCAGTCATTGTCATCATGAACCTGGCTTGATGTTTTAGCAGATAAATTGGATTTAACCAGAGGATGCTAAACAGTTTATCCAAAAGACACATAAGATGTGTCCTTCCCATTGTCGCCAAGTGCTTGCTCACAGGGGGTCGTTTTGACCGTTGGGGTTTTACATAATTATTGTATGGCCTTGCCTTACAATATAAAGCGCCTTGGGGCAACTGTTTGTTGTGATTTGGCGCTATATAAAAAAATTGATTGATTGATTGATTGATGTAAAAAGGAAAGCAAGATCAAGACTAGAAAAAATGAAACACCAACCATCCAGAAAACTGTGAACCCAATGGTGGTTTGAGGAGATGACACTGATGGTTGGACCAGGACAGGAGGTTCAGGAGATGCTGGCTGGACTGCAAGTTCAAGTGGAACGTGTGCTGAGGGCGCGTCGGATGATATGCTTTCTGGTGCGGGTAGTGATTGCTTAAGTACCTTGGATAGCTCTGCTACTGGGAACGAAACAGGTGCCTGACCAGGTTGTCCTGCAGACGCCACAGGAGGTCCAGGAGCAGAGCGCGCTGAGGAGTGTGATCCGGACGACTCTGTGAATGGTGCTGGGAAGTTTTCATCTGGTTCTGCTGGCGACTTGGTCAGCGAAGAAGTTGCGTGCGGGGCTGAATGCTTCAGTGGACTAATTCTTTCAGCAGGCTCCTCTGTCTGTGGTTCCGGGTCCCCTGGAGGCACGGGGGCCGTAGAAGGTGCTGGGAGCGTTGCAGATGGACCCCTCTGTTTGGGCGATTCTGCCTGTGGGGCTGTGATCATCTGGATCGTTGATTTTGTGGGAGAAGCACTCACGGCTGGGACTTGAGTTTGAGCGCATGCCGCCGGTTCTGCTGGTGAACACACAGTGATGCACTGAGCTGACACAGTACTTCCTGGTGGCTCTGATGAAACTTCTGGAGTTTGTGGAAGTGGAATCACATCAGATGTGTCAGGCAACAATGGAGCTCCCGCTCCGGTGTCAGTCCGGTGTGCGGCCGGGCACCGCTGCAGTTGCACTCGGTGTTTACGTGGTGTTGGCACCAGGGGCGTGGCTGAAGACGGTGCGGAGATACGCCTCAGTGCAGGTATGGGTGTCTGGCACGTCGAGTGCGATGTGAGCACAGAAGGCTGACTGGGTGCCGGCGAGGAAAATCTGAGAAACGAGGCGGCTGCGTCAGACAGAGTGATTGATGAGGGTGTGTCACAACAGAAGTCATTTCGCTCTGATTCAAAAAGGAAGTCCATCGGATCTTCAATATAGGGAGGAACTCGACCTTGCTTGAACCATGTCTTAATCTGAGCCAGATCCGGGTAAGCAGACACAACATCAGGTTCGGTTTGCAGGATCTGGTCAAGCGCAGAGAAAATACGTTTTCTGTTCTGCCGGTCTGGGTTGTTCTGATATTCAAAAAATCAGTCTTGTGCCCTGAAAAATATATTTGCCGTGTCTTGGAGAGCCAGGCCTTCAGCTTCGGATGACGTGTCATCTTCAAGGTCAGTCCATTCTGATTCGCTGTCATCCAGGTGCAGGCAGGTGCAGCGCTGGATCTTTAATCCAGGCTGGGAGCTTTCTTGCTAAGAATAAGTTGTTCAGATCTTCCAACTCAGGAAGCAGATCAAACAGCCAGGAGTTTGCCTCTAGAGCTTCCCACACTTGATCTAAATAATCAAATTTCTCCCTTGGAGAGATACAGTCACGAAAACAGATAAAAAAGAACTGTAGATCTGAGAAAATCCTCTTGATTGCAGCCATATCGGGGTTTGGGTCCGCAGAATGACTGCTTACTGACATGACGGGATCTGAGTCCGCTGTGTCCAGGTTCTGGCTAGTTTGTACTGTCAGGAACTGTGAGGACTTGGCACGACAGGCAGGTGGACACAAATGCAGACTCATGGCTCAGAGGACGGATTTAGAAAAAGGTTTAATTCAAAAAACAGGCTCTGGTCCATACACAGGGTCACAAGCAGGCAGACGGAGGTACAGACAGTCGTGAGGCGACGGCGTGGTCAGTAACGAGCAGCGTTCCAGCACGGGCAAACAGGTGTATCGGAGGAGGCAAAAGCGGAGTCAAAAAACAAGCAGGGTTCAAGAACAGAGAAGCAGGTTAACTGGCTCAGGCAAAAGGCAAGGTCAAAACAGGCGAAGGTCATACACGGTAAGAAAAACAGGCTATGGCAGAAAACACGAGAGGCTTGGAATGAGGCAATATGCACAATGAACTAGCAGTGAGTGGTGGAAGACAAGGGTTTTAAAAGCAGAGGATAATCAGGGCGTGATGAGATGCAGGTGCAGGAAAGAAGGTGTGGCTGAGTGAGACAAGAGTGGAGTGACAGGTGGGCGTGTCAGACAAAAGCAGCAAAAGGAGGAATGTGACAGTGACAGAACAAATGTTAAACAATTAGGAAATAATGATACCTAGAATCAAAATGTGAGAAACAGAATAAACAAATGAAAAAGGAAGAAACAGAACAGAAAATTAAAGGCTGGATCAAAACTAGAGAAGAACTTAACATGTGGCAGGAGTGTACAGAAAAACCTGAGGGACTAATGTGCTCAAAAGAGAGTGACTGAATAACCGGAAAATGGGACAAAGACTAAACTAGAACGGAACTCAATGATGTGTGATAATTCTCAAATCCTAACTTGATAACCAAGAATGACTAAATAAGAAACAGAGACTAAACTAGAACCAAACTTAACGTGGGTGAAGTGTAACAAATCATAAAACCAAGACTAAAGTGTAAGAAACAGAAAAATAAACACTCAGAGCTAAACAGAAGGACCAAGACAGGGAAATGGATGGAGACTGGGGGACAAAACCCTGGGCAGGTCCAGGGCTAAAACCTGACAGAGGCAATCCCAGGCCAGTGTGGAAATACGAGGTCTCTTAGATAATAAACCAACCCTTTTATTTTTTTTTAACTATATGGATTTGAATGACATGCGATTACACCAATCATGCTTGAACCCTCGTGCGCATGTGTGAGTTTTTTCACGCGTGTCGGTGATGTCATTTCCCTGTGGGCAGGCCTTGAGTGAGATGTGGTCCCACCCTCTTGGCTGAATTCCTTTGTTTCACACGCTGCTCGAGACGGCGCGCGTTGCTTTATAAAAAATTTTTCTGGACCTGTGAGGAATATCCGAGTGGACACTATTCTAGAAATTAAGCTGGTTTTCAGTGAAAAGTTTAACGGCTGATGAGAGATTATGGGGTGTTTCTGCCGCTGTAAGGACTTCCCACGGAGCAGGACGTCGTGCAGCGCTTCCAGGCGCCGTCGTCGGCCTGTTTCGACCTGAAAACATCCTAATTTAAGGCTTAATTCACCCAGGACGTCGTGAGAGAACAGAGAAGATTCAGAAGAGGCCGGCATGAGGACTTTATGCAGACATTCCACTGTTTAAGGACATTTTTTAATGAAAGACGTGTGCGCAAATTCGCCGAGTCGTTTCCGTGATGACTCGGCGAATCTTTGTGCGCCGCGACAGGAAAAAACACCTCTGTGTTGAAAACCATTTGTAAAATTCAGGCAGCTTTTGATGGCTTTCAACAAGTGAGTAACTGAGAAATTGTTTAACAGCTTGGGCATGTTCCAACTTGCCCGTTAAGGTTTCCAACGGAAGTGTTTTTCCTGTCGCGACCCCCCGCGGTCGGGTCCGGTCCGACATGCGACTCTGCCCGCACGTTCTTTCATTACAAAATGTCCGTTAACAATGGAATGTCCGAATAAACTCCTCATGCCGACTTCTTCTGAAAGTTCTCTGTTCTCTGACGACTTACTGGGTCAACAGAGCCTGAAATGTGGAAGTTTTCAACTTGAAACGGCAAGACGCTGCCGCCTTGAAGCGCAGATCGCCGTCAGGCGCCGTGGGGCCGTCCTTACGGCAACACTACCAGACCAAAATCTCTCATCAGCCGTTAAAATTTTTACCGAAAACCAGCTGAATTTATCGAATGGTGTCCACTCAGTTGTGCCTTACAGTTTTGAAAAAATTTTGATCAAACAAAGCAGCAGTCTCTGAGCCATTCCTAAACAATGAAAAAAACGACAAGAGGGTGGGCGACTCCTCACTCAAAGACTGCCCACAGGCGAATGACGTAACCGACAGGCGTGAAAAAACTCTCGCATGCCCACGAGGGTTCAAGCATGTCTGATGTAATCACACGTGATTCAAATCCATATGGTTTTTGAAAAAAATAATAAGGTCAGATACTTTTCTAATAGACCTCGTATAATCCCTCCACCTAGTCCTGGGTCTTCCCCGTGGTCTCCTACCAGCTGGTCCTGTCTGGAACACCTCCCTAGGGAGGCACCTAGGAGGCATCCTTGGCAGATGCCCAAACCACCTCAGCTTGTTCCTCTCAAAGCAAAGGAGCAGCAGCACTCCTCCAAATCCCTTGCAAATAACTGAGCTTCTGCCCCTATCTCTAAGCGAGACCCTAGCCACCCTCCTGAGGAAATGCATTTCAGCTGCTTGTACCCGCAACCTAGTTCTTTTTGTCATGACCCAACCCTTCTGACCATAAGTGAACGTAGGAATGAAGGTTGATCAGTAGATCGAGAGCAGCTCCCTGTTTGTCACAACAGTTCGCAGATTCCCAGACCAATCTCATGCTCCATTGTACCCTCACATGTAAACAACAGCCTGAGGTACTTGAACTCCTTTACTTGGGGCTTGACCTCATTCCATACCTGGAGTAGGCAGTCTGTTGTCAGTTTACTTAGGCAGCGGTACAATGCTGTGAGAGCCTGAAAGTAGTAGTCAAATAAGCACCGAAAAAGGAAGAAAGGAGATGGGCGTTTGTGCTTGCTCATGCCATAATCAGCCGCAGAACGTTTTTCAGCTGCGGTGTCTGGCTCTTTATTAAAACACGCCCACACACACACACACACACACACCAGGCCTGTCAAACAATAATCACTAATGCAATCAAACAGTAATCAAAAACACATTTTCTTTTGTCCATCATAAATAAACAGAAAACATTTAATAATTGAGAGCATAATATCAATACCCCCACTTCCTCTCACATTATTACATGTAACAACAAAAATATATTAGTTATCTCCAAACATAAATTTTGGTAACATATTTAACTTATATTTTGTTGCAGGTTTGGTCATCAAATCTGCAACCATCTGGTCAGTAGGACAAATACTCCAAGAACAATTTCCCATCATTCAAAGTGGACTGTATAAAATGGTACTTTAAGTCCACATGTTTACACCTCTGTCTACTGACAGGATTTTTAGCTAAGGCCACAGTACCTTGGTTATCCTCATACACTCTGTGTAATGAATATTGCATTTTATCCATGCCTCCTAGAAGTTGTGTGAGGTACAAACACTCTTGGATGGTGGCAGAAAGTGCAATATACTCCGACTCACAAGTAGAAAGTGCTACGGTTGGCTGCTTTTTAGTTTTCCATGATACTAGGGGGCCTCCCTTGGTTAGGCTTATACAATAACCAGATGTACTACATCTGTCATGGACATCAGCAGCCCAATTTGCATTGCTGGATGCATGAATCCCAAACTTTTCATCACTTTTTCTGTACCACAACTTCTTACTTGTGCCTTTGATGTACCTCAGTACATGCTTAACTGTACCCCATTGCTGCTCAGTAGGTTTGGAAAAGTACTGTGACAATTTGCTTACAACAAAACTTGAGTAAGGTCTGGTACAGACAGTCATTTCCCACTGCCGACCTGTATCTTTTTACATCAACCATCAGTTTTGCATTGTCTAATTTAATTTCTGTTCACAGGGTGTGGACCTGGGCTTACAGTCCTTCACGTTGAACCACTCCAGAATCTTCTCCGTATACTTTGCCTGTGTCATCGTTATACAATTGTCACTCTGGTTAAAAACAATTCCAAGAAAATTTTCAAGTTTTCCCAAGTCCTTCATCTTAAACTTTGTTGTGAGCATGTTTTTCACAACATCTAATGCATCTTGCTGCAGTGATTAAGTCATCGATCCAAATAACTATGATCACCTTATCATATTTTGTTTCTTTCGTGTAAACACAGTGGTCGGCCTGGTTCTGTACAAAATTGTTCTGGATCAAATACGCATGTAAAACCTTGTTCCAATTCTTGCCTGATTGTTTTAGCCCATACAGTGACTTCTCTAGCCTACATACCAACTTCTCATTTGTGTGAGATTTCACCTCATAACCCTCTGGCTGTTCCATATAGATCTCAGTCTATTGGTGCATTTAGGTAGGCTGTTTTTACATCCATTTGGTACAAAATCAAATTTTCCTGGGCTGCTTTTTGCATCAGCACTTTGATACTTGTTAGGTTGGCTGTAGGAAAAAAAAGTCTCCTCATAATCAACACCCAACTTCTGGCTGTATCCCTTTGCTACATACCGAGCCTTATACCTCACAGATCCATTAATATTATTTTTAATAGCAAATACCCATCTACCCCTCACTGCTTTCTTGCGCTCAGGCAAACTGGTTAGGGTAAATGTATTGTTCTCTCTGTATTTCCTCATCCACTGCATGGATCCACTCTCTTGATTTATCTGAGGCTACAGCTTCTTAAGGCTATGAAATTGGGCTATTAGTAAAAAAAAAAAAGTATAAAAGGGGGTGTTCACAATAATAGTAGCATCTGCTGTTGACGCTACAAAGTCAAAACTATTATCTTCAAACTGCTTTTTTAGCAATCCGGTGAATCACTAAACTAGTATTTAGTTGTATAACCACAGTTTTTCATGATTTCTTCACATATGCAAGGCATTAATTTTGTTGGTTTTGAACCAAGATTTTACTCATTTACTAGTGTGCTTGGGGTGGTTGTCTTGTTGAAACGCCCATTTCAAGGGCATGTCCTCTTCAGCATAAGTCAACATGACCTCTTCTTCAAGTATTTTGACATATGCAAACTGATCCATGATACATGGTATGCGATATACGAGGTCTGTCCATAAAGTATCGTACCTTTTTATTTTTTTTAAACTATATGGATTTGATTCATGTGTTTTCACATCAGACAAGCTTGAACCCTTGTGCGCATGCATGAGTTTTTCCACGCCTGTCGGTGACGTCATTCGCCTGTGACCACGCCTTGTGGAAGGAGTGGTCCCGCCCCGTCGTCAGATTTTCATTGTCTGGAAATGGCGGAATGATTTGGGGTTTTTTTCCATCAGAATTTTTTCAGAAGCTGTTAGAGACTGGCATCTGGAAACCATTTGAAAAATTTATCTGGCTTTCGGTGAAAATTTTATGGGCTTCACAGAGAATAAGGACTGTTACTACAGCTTTAAGGATGGCCCACAATGGCGCTCGGCGCGCTGCGCTGCGAGCCGCTACGACAGGCACAAACCACCGGATTATTTCTAAACGGATGGCTGTGTGGAGCTGGGACCGTTGTGTGCACTTTCTCTGGTTATCACAAGAGCTGGACATCAACCATTTTCTGGCAGATTTCCCTTTTAACAAGAGATTTTGTCGTGGAAAGCCTCGCTTAGGCTTTGTGCGTCACGACCGATTCGCTGTTCGAGCGAGACAAAGAACGCCTCCGTTTCGGCGTGTCAGAGGATGGGTGGAGCATTTCGCCGGCGTTTTGACCGCCGTACTATCTGCAAATAGGCGGATAAAACGCCGCTAAATCCACCAAATAAAGTGGCGTTTTGACGCCGTAGCATCCGGCGCACGTCAGGCAATGGTGGTTAATACCCAGTTCTATCCTTTACAATCGCAGGTTAAGACGTGCATGAGAACGGCGGTGTTCTGCTGCTGCCGATAATGCCCTGTGTACCGCTGGTTAATACCCAGGTTTTTATCCAGGCAAATCCTGCGTTACTCCAGGATCATTTGCATATAGGCACCACCCCCAGAGTATAATAGGCTGAAGCAGCAGGAATACATGCCTCTGTCACTGCAGGGGGAGGGAGATCATCCTCAGCCTTTTCTTCTCCTTCCTTTCCCCCTCCTCAACGTGTTGCTCCATCTCCACCACAGGCCTCCCCTCTGCTTCTGAACCAGACCTCTTGGTTTTCTTCATCTTTAAAGTGGATATGACACTTAAAGACAACATAGTCTTATTACATGTAACAAAGGTTATATAATTCGGTCAACCTAAACGTTTTAGGAAAGTGTACGCAGTTCTCCCGTTATATATAACATTTGAAGGTCCCACCACTGAAAAATGTGCATGCCCCGTGACTAGCTTCCAGCTGAGCACCAAGCCTAAAATACATCACTACATGTAGACCGTATCGGCTTGCGCGCCTGGCGGCCGTTGTTTACACTTTGTTTAGCGGCAGAAACTTTGATTAAATACAGCTCTCAGGGACTTGTTTGTCGATATGCCTGACCAGTGTGTCGCAGCATATTGCACAAACACAAGGACGAAAGGTTTTAGCCTTTTCAAGTCCAGGCAGATTGATCGAAAGCCGCGGTGTTGTGTGATGCACGAAATGTCCGGCTGCCGCTCGCTCTGCTCGCACACACACATTTGCTCCCGACAGCAGACACTTTCCTCTACCGTCTCCATGTTCTCACCGCTCACAGGAACACATAAAATGTATGTCAACCCCAAATAATATGTTCACAATAATCTTGAAATGGTCAAGGAACTTACATAGTAAACACGGCGGCGGCATGTAAACACGGCGCCGGCACGTTCACTGTTGTTTTCGGTGATCTTGTTCGAAACTTTCGGAGTTTATTTCCTATTCTTTCATGAAAATAACGTAACTAAACACGGATGAATGCAATGCCAGGCACTTGAAAATGGCAAAAACCCGAAGGTTATGACGGTGATCCGCAAGTAATAGCTACACTATCACGGCTCCGGAACAGTAACAAAGGCGGTAAACAGATGCTCGAATCAAAATTGCTATACAGTAATTAGAGTGTTATAAACAGCAGCAACAAAAATCAAAGTCTCCCTTACCATTCCATATTCTGCAGCCTTTCAAAATCCATCAGAATTGGCACGTCTCTTGCATCTGCTTCGGCTCCGCCATAAACACCTTCGGCATTATTTTCGCTGCCAGAATGCTCCTGGTTTGAATGTTCGTCCGAAAAATACGGCTCCAATCTGTAGGGTCTAATCACTGCTGAGACAATCTCAGGATCCGAGTCACAAATAATCCACACTTGAAGAGTAGTCAGAAAAGTTCTTGATCTCGTCACTGTCCATGCTGAGGTCCATCTGTTCCTGTTGTTGATCGAACAGACAAAGATGGGACTCTCCATTCTGTGATGTCACGGCATCACGTGACCGCTGAAGGAGCGCTGCAAGCGCGCTTTCCAATAAACATATTTTTGAGAAGCTGTACAAACTTTATTTTTCAGTGATAATGAATAAAAACACTTTCAACTTACTATACTGTATGTATATTTTGCTATTTATATCAGTTTTTCCCTACTTTTTGAAGTGTCATCTCCACTTTAAGTCCTTGCCGCTGCCAACTTTCTTTTAGGAGGCATACTGGAGCTTCTCTGCAAAAATATCTGGAGCTGGCCGTGAGTGAGAGGCCTGCATGCAGCGCGCTAGTGTTTTTATACTGACAGCCGCCTATCGGCCGTTTGGAACGCCATTTTAACCGGGAGGTGGCATTTAGAACAGCGTACTGTCCGCTAGCACCGCCATTTTGTCTGCCTCTGTCACCGGTTAAAATGCTGTTGTGTATGCCAATGTGGGCTCTATCTCCATTTTATACACCATTGATTAGGGATACAACGCCGGTCGCCGAATAACAGTGGTGTAAACTGTGGCATTACAGGAAGGGACAGGATGAAACGGCGATTAAAAAGTATCAAACGCCATTGTTCGCGTTGTCTCTGTCGTCATGCGAATTCTCCGGGAGTGCTCCCGGAATTATTCGACATGTTGAATAATTTTTTCGATGATTCCCGGTGAAGCAGGAACTAAGCCACGCTCCCTAGCGCCGGCGTTAGCAACGGCGTTTGATCCCTAAGACTGCCCCAAGGAGCTAAAAACTCTTCCGGGACGCTTCCGGGAGCTCTTACCGTCTATGTGTAAACGGGGCTTTAGTCTTCTATCCATTTTGATGGTTGTTTTCGGTTTTCTTCCACACGTCTCTGGTTTTTTTGTCCATTTTAAAGCATTGGAGATCATTGTAGATCAAATCAAAATCAATTTTATTTATATAGCACCAAATCACAACAGTTGCCCCAAGGCACTTTATATTGCAAGGCAAAAGCCATACAATAATTACAGAAAAACCCCAACGGTCAAAACGATGCCCTATGAGCAAGCACTTGGCAACAGTGGGAAGGAAAAACTCCCTTTTAACAGGAAGAAACCTCCAGCAGAACCAGGCTCAGGGAGGGGCAGTCTTCTGCTGGGACTGGTTGGGGCTGAGGGGAGAGAATCAGGAAAAAGACATGCTGTGGAGGGGAGCAGAGATCAATCACTAATGATTAAATGCAGAGTGGTGCATACAGAGCAAAAAGAGAAAGAAACACTCAGTGCATCATGGGAACCCCCCAGCAGTCTAATTCTATAGCAGCATAACTAATGGATGGTTCAGGGTCACCTGATCCAGCCCTAACTATAAGCTTTAGCAAAAAGAAAGTTTTACGCCTAATCTTAAAAGTAGAGAGGGTGTCTGTCTCCCTGATCCGAATTGGGAGCTGGTTCCACAGGAGAGGAGCCTGAAAGGTGAAGGCTCTGCCTCCCATTCTACTCTTAAAAACCCTAGGAACTACAAGTAAGCCTGCAGTCTGAGAGTGAAGCGCTCTATGGTGATATGGTACTAGTGCTCCACACTCAGCTGCAAACCATCCCAGTGACTGCTGGAGGTCACAGGCTGACGATACCACAGGACCATATCATCTACAAAAAGCGGTGATGAGACCCTCCCCCTGACTACGCCTCAATATCCTGTTTGGAAATATCACAAACAGTCCTGGCAAAGGCCAACCTCCAAAGGAAACAAGCCAGTCTTAGTGCTGAGGACACAAACACAGCTCTGATTACGTTAATACTGTTATGGTCTAACCAAAGTGAAAGGATTGGACCCACAAATGCTGGGAGCTGGAGTGGAAAAATAAGATAACAGTTTATTGTACAATGCAGAATAATGATACAGGAATGTTGGTAGAGAAGCAGGGGTTCGGAGACACGGGCTGGACCAGAATGGGTGGAGTTGCAGGGAACCAGGACCAGGTGGCTGCAAATGGAGCTGACTGTGGGATGGAAAGCTGGAACAAAAAGCAGAGGAGAATAAAGACACGAGTGGAAAAAAGGACAGAAGAAAATGAATAAACCATCTTGGAAGATTGGAGACAGTTTACCACAGGATGTACACTGAGCGTCTGGCGGCAGTGGAGTGGCTGAATCAGGCTTTAAATATAGGTGAGGTTGATTGATAATGGATGCAAACAATCAGCTCCGTTTGGCAGTGCCTGAGGAACAGAGAGAGAGAGAGAAAGTAGATGTAGCGCCATGGCCTCGATTCACCCTAATTAAATAAATACATTTATGCTGTCTCAACAAAAACCTGAGTTTTGAACTGCAGACAAAGACTGTGTTTTCCCTCTCAGTTGAGAAATTCCTAAGTCATCTGGAGATCTTAAGATAAGCTTTGAGACATCCCCCATGGGCCAACACTGGGATTCCCAGCAAAACAAAACTGTAATTCAAAGTTCTTCAAAGGGGAGCCCTTGCCTTTTTATCAGTGAATTTTCTGTCATTATGAATTACATGACATTATAATGGCTTCATGTCAGAATCTGAGTTTCTCCAAGCCAGGAGAACCCAAATTTTATGACCTCACGCCAAGTCCAGACCCTTTCAAGACTGCAAGAAGATATCCCTTCCACACATCACAGGGCCATAAAACACTGGGCCTTGACAAGCAGCTATTATATTTAGGTTTAAGTGAAGAAAGGCATTCTTTTAAAATAAAAGAACTGCATCAGTATTCTTTGACTCACATATATAAAGACTTCTAATGTTGGTATTGCTTAATCAAACGAAATGCTTTGCATATATTTATTCCATTTTATTGACATGTGTTATTGTAACTGATATGCGTTTAACTGTGATCTTTCTGCATTATCAAATGAATGGTGGAAAGACGGTGAAATATTCTGTTATCCAAAGGATGTTTAAGTGACGATTAATAATGTGTATCCATTCGAGTGTTTTAGAGCAATAGTATGACAAAATGGTTGTGTTTAAATAGTTGAATCATTTGAGTCTGTCCTGTGAAGACATAAAGCTTTCTGTAAAGTTACACACCCTAAATGGGTGGAGTTTAGTGACGTCAGTCCCCTTTAAAAAGTTAGAATTGAGTCTTGCCGCACTCTCTTCTCCGCCGGCAATGCTTATTCTTTTTCTTCTCTCTCTTCTTTGTTAAACGTTTAATTTTTATTTTTTGGGTCAACAAGGCCCAGTTCCTAAGCTAAGGCTACCACGTGGCATTCATTCTTTGTTCATTTTTGATAATTTTAACAAAATTTGAACCTGACACGGTCAGGTTAAAACCTCACCGTGCACCTTAGTTTTAACCTAAGGTGCGTCAAGTCTTTTGAATTTTTAAGAGAACTTCCAAGCTGAACTTGTCAAATTAATAGCAAATTTACAGAAAAGCAACTCTCCTTTTCTGTCGGCTATTTTGTTTTTCAATGCTTTTAAAGTTTTAACTTTTTCCTAAATTCACAAAGATTTTTAATCTGGCACCAACAAACTTTTTAAAAGCTACCAGAAACAATTTTCAACAAATGCCTGTCACTTCTGGGGTCCAGCAGCTGATGACAGAGCTGATTTCAAACCTGACTGCAAGCAGCCATCCTGTTGGTAAAGCCAGACGACCCAAGCCTTTGGGATCACACGGGGAGACCACTGAGTTAACCCCTGACCCAAGTTAGCATGCTGCAGAACCTACATCAATGCCGGACGGACGGGCCATCCGAACCATCTCCTCGACGGACCAGCTAAGTAACCCAGTTAAAGGTTCCAGATAAAGGGTTTGTTGTCAATGAATACAAAGTGGCTTCCTTTTAAACATATTCATATGTTTGTTTAATATTTTTCTTAATAACTGGCTTAAAATTTCATCATTAAATTAGAATTACATTTATTCACTTAAAGTCTAAGCTTTATCTCTCTCTCTTTCAAAGTCTCATGAGTTAGTAAGAAAATTATTTCCATGAATGAACTTATTTAATCACTGTCCTCAAAATGCCAGTAAACTGTTCATTTCTGTATAATTGTAAATAAATTGTAAATATTTCTGCTGTGGTTCATTTTGTGTTCCTAAGGAAACCTGTGGTTAATCGTATTGTGAATTCAGACTTTCAGGCCAGAGACTGATTTAATTAAATTGAGACTGATTAATTCATTTGAGACTGATAAATTAAAGAATGTTTAAATTAAAGTACCTATGCTATAAATAGGCGGTGCCCCGAATAATAATTAAATAATAAGCATTAAACCCTAAATTGTTAATTATTTTGGTGACTCATCAGATGAGGCCAAATCCGATCTAATTCAATTTGGGAGTTTAACTGCTTATTCGCTACCCTCTTATGGTGCTCCGGTGTGAGGCCTGTATATTTTTAAATTGCACTACATTCTTTTGGTGTTCCCGTGTGGAGGCTTTATTAAAATTTTGTTATACAGAGCGGAGCAGGGAAACACCAAAGCAGTACAACAAGTACAGAGATTTGATGGCCCTGATGACAGACCCCCTCACTCCATACTCCCGCAGCACCTTCAACAGCATCCCCCGGGGTACACTATCATAAACCTTCTCCAAGTCCAAACACATGTAGACTAGATGTGCATACTCCCAAGTTCCCTCCAGGATCCTTGTGAAAGTGAAGAGTTGGTCGGTTGTCCCACAGCCAGGACAGAACCTGCATTGTTCCTCTTCAGTCTAAGGTTTGATGAACAGCCAAACCCTGGTGTAGACTTTACCAGGGAGGCTGAGTAGTGTGATGCCCCTGTAGTTGACACATACTCTCTGGCCCCTTTTATTTAAATATGTGGACCACCACCCCTGTTCTCCAAACAATGTTAAAGACAGTCCTTCCACACCCAGAGCCTTCAGCATTTCGAGACAAATCTCATCAACCCCTGAGGCTTTGCCACTGTGGAGTTGTTTGACCTCAGTGACTTCCACCAGGGAAATTGATGATCCCCCATCTGCTTTTGCTACAACAAAGCGCATTCCAGTCTGATGCAGGAGTTCTTCAAAGTGTTCCTTCCAACACCCAACTACCTCTTCAGTTGAGGTCAACAGAATCCCATCCTTACTGCATACAGTCTGGATGGTTCACCGTTTTCCTCTCCTAAGGTGCTGCACGGTTCTCCACAAGTACCTTGGTGCCGGCTGAAAGTCTTTCTCTACAGTTTCTCCAAGCTCCTCCCACATCCGCTGCTTTGCATCCCCCATAACAGAGGCTGTCACTCTTTGGGCCTGTCAGTACTTTGCAACTGCCTCCGGAGTCCTCTGAGATAACATATCCTTGAAAGACTCTTTCTTCAGTTGGAGGGCTTCCCTGACCATCTGTGTCCACTGTGGCTTTTGAGGGTTACCAGCCCTTGAGGCATCTAACACCTTCAAGCCACAGCTCCCTGCTGCAGCTTCAGGAATGGAAGCTTTGAACATTGCCCATTATGGTTCAATGCCCCCAACCTCCACAGGGATGCCAGAAAATCTCCGCTGGAGGTGTGAGTTGAAGATCTCTTGGACAGTGGGCTCCTATCAGTTTGGGCTTACCAGGTCTGTTCACACTTCTCCCTCACCCTCTGATATAACACACTACCAGATAGTGATGAGTTGACAGCTCTTCCCCGCTCTTCACCTGGGTGTCCAGAAAATGTGGCTTCAGATCAGATGATATGATCACAAAATCAATCATTGACCTTTGGCTTACCCTTATGTTCAAACATGGTGAACTAGCACAGAAGTCCAATAACCAGCAACTGCTCAGGTTTAGATCAGGGAGGCCGGTGCTCCCAATCACACCTCTCCAGATGTCGCTGTCATTGCCCGGGTGTTTATTGAAGTCCCCTATGAGAACAATGGCTTTCCCACTGGAGCCCCATGCAGGACTCCAGCCAGGGACTCCAAGAAGGCTGAATACTCTGAACTGCTGTTCAGTGCATACGCATAAACAACAGTCAGAGTTTTTCGCACCATAACCTGAAGGCTCACGGAGGCAACCCTCTCGTCTACTGGGGCAAGCTGTAATGCAGCCACGCTCAGCCGGGGGCTCTTGAGTATCCCACACACATGCCCAGTGCCTCACACCCTGGGCAACTCCAGAGAAGAATGAGGTCCAACCCTGATCAAGGCGAGTGGCTCCAAAGCTGAGACTGTGCATGGCAAGGCCCACCAGATCTAACTGGTCGCGCTTCACCTCCCACACAAGCTCAGACTTCTTCCCCCACAGCGAAGTGATGCTCCAGGCCCCCAGAACGAGCTTCTACCACCCAGGTGTGGTCCATTGAGGCCCTTGTCTGTCACTGCCACCCATGGGACAGCTGTAGTGAGCCCACAGGCTGGAGATGGAAAGTCCACATTGCCTTTTTGGGCTGAGCTCAGTCGGGCTCCATGGCAAGCCCAGCCACCAGTTGCTTGTTGCTCCAGGCCTGGCTCGAGAAAGGGGCCCCAGGCTTCCTCCGGGTCGGGTCACTTTTCCTCTGCCTTGTTTGTCCATGGAGTCTTTGTGAACCATTCTTAGTCTGGCCCCTGTCTAAGACCAATTTGCCATGGGAGACCCTACCAGGAGCACGAAGGCTCTAGATAACACAGCTCTCAGTTTCATAGGGACACGCAAACCTCTCCACCACGATAAGGTGATGGTTTCCGATTGTGCAAAAGTACAATAATGAAATAGTTTGTTCCATACATACAGCCAAGCCATTCATTTCCCTGCATGTAGTCATCTCTCTGAGCAAACAAAATCTGTTTTGTACTCATTAAATGTATATGATCCGCATACAGTGCCTTGAAAAAGTATCCAGCCCCTTGGTATTTCACACATTTTAATTTGTTTATGGCATTTTAAATACAAAAAGTAAATCAGGCTTCTCAACATAAAAATTTCTAAAATGATCTTCCTTAGACTCAAACTGAAAGTAAATCTCTACAATTTGATATGAATTAATTACAAATATAAAAGCCAAGATGATGTGTTTCATAAGTAATCAGCCCCTTATTGTAATGCCTGTAAATGATCAGTTTAATTGCCAGTTTTCTTCAGACAGGTCAGGGGATGGATACATGAACATTTCAAAGTCACTGAATATGTCTTGACCTTTATTTGCATCAGTTATGAAGAAATACAAACAGTATGGCACTCTATGGTAAATCTGTGTGGAGTAGACAATTCTCAAATACTGAGTGACTGTGCAAGAGGAGAAGAGTGAGGAAAGCCCCCAAGACACCCAGACAACCCAGAAGAAGTTATAGGTATCTGTGGCTGTGACTGTAGAAATTGTGCATAGTGTATGTTTTGCATTTTGTATCCCGAGATATACGAGGGCTGTCAATAAAGTAAGGGTCCTTTTTATTTTTTTCAAAAACTATATGGATTTCATTCAGATGTTTTTACGTCAGACATGCTTGAACCCTCGTGCGCATGCGTGAGTTTTTCCATGCCTGTCGGTGACGTCATTCGCCTGTGAGCACTCCTTGTGGGAGGAGTCGTCCAGCCCCTCGTCGGAATTCCTTTGTCTGAGAAGTTGCTGAGAGACTGGCGCTTTGTTTGATCAAAATTTTTTCTAAACCTGTGAGACACATCGAAGTGGACACGGTTCGAAAAATTAAGCTGGTTTTCAGTGAAAATTTTAACGGCTGATGAGAGATTTTGAGGTGATTCTGTCGCTTTAAGGACTTCCCACGGAGCGAGACGTCGCTCAGCGCTCTCAGCTGCCGTCGTCAGCCTGTTCAAGCTGAAAACCTCCACGTTTCAGGCTCTATTGATCCAGGACGTCGTGAGAGAACAGAGAAGTTTCAGAAGAAGTCGGTTTCAGCATTTTATCCGGATATTCCACTGTTAAAGGAGATTTTTTTAATGAAAGACGTGCGGACGGATCCGCGCGTCGGGACGCAGCCGACGCGGTGCGGTGGCACAGGAAAAACTCCTCCGTGTTGATAACCATTTGTAAAATCCAGGCGGCTTTTGATGGCTTTCAGTGGAGTGAGTATATGAGAAATTGTTTAACAGGCAGGACATGTTCCAACTTGTCCTTAAGGCTTTCAACAGAGGTGTTTTTCCTGTGGCGGAGCGTCGCGGCGGCTGCGTCCCGACGCGCGGACCCATCCGCACGTCTTTCATTAAAAAAATCTCCTTTAACAGTGGAATATCCGGATAAAATGCTGAAACCGACTTCTTCTGAAACTTCTCTGTTCTCTCACGACGTCCTGGATCAATAGAGCCTGAAATGTGGAGGTTTTCAGCTTGAACAGGCTGACGACGGCGGCTGAGAGCGCTGAGCGACGTCTCGCACCGTGGGAAGTCCTTAAAGCGACAGAATCACCTCAAAATCTCTCATCAGCCGTTAAAATTTTCACTGAAAACCAGCTTAATTTTTCGAACCGTGTCCACTTCGATGTGTCTCACAGGTTTAGAAAAAATTTTGATCAAACAACGCGCCAGTCTCTCAGCAACTTCTCAGACAAAGGAATTCCGACGAGGGGCTGGACGACTCCTCCCACAAGGAGTGCTCACAGGCGAATGACGTCACCGACAGGCGTGGAAAAACTCACGCATGCGCACGAGGGTTCAAGCATGTCTGACGTAAAAACATATGAATGAAATCCATATAGTTTTTGAAAAAAATAAAAAGGACCGTTACTTTATTGACAGCCCTCGTACAGCTTCATGATGAAGTGGCATAGAGGAGGATTTTATTAAAAAGAAGACCTGAAAGTTCAGCTACCGTTTGCCAGAAGGTACATCTGAAATGTAAGCCTAGATTTAATGTTTTGGTGAAAGAAAACCCTCCTCTGTACCACTTCATCATGAAGCTTTATAACTTGTATAACTGATGTAAATAATGTTCATGACATATTTAGTGACTTGGAAATGTTCATGTATCCATCCCCTGACTTGTCTAAAGAAAACTAGCAATTAGATTATTTACAGGTATTATACCAAAGGGGCTGATTACTTATCCATCATCTTGGCTTTTATATTTTTAATTAATTTATATCACATTGTAGAGATGTACTTTCAGTTTGAGTCTAAGGAAGATTATTTTAGAAATTTTTATATTGAGAAGTCTAATTTACATTTTGTATCTGAAATGCCATAAACAAATTAAAATGTGTGAAATACCAAAGGGCTGAATACTTTTGCAAGGCACTGTAAATACACAATAATGTCTCTCACTCTGGTGTTACTTTATTGCTATTTTCTTAGCACTGTGCATGAAGTACTCAAACATTAATTTTAAAAATTGTGCAAAAAAATGTAATCTTGAGTGGAAAAAGTAAGTGTTTCAAGTGTTGTAAACAGTGACCTCAACAGAAAGTTTTTTTGTTTTTTGCTCTCACTCCAGACATCTGTGTCAAGCAAAGACATGGTCATCCTACACCTTCCTCTGACGGGATGTAAGGTTAGGACACAAATGCAAGGCTCACACAGGTTACTCTGGTTGGTAGACTTTAGTGAAGAATACAGCAAGGGTCGGTACACAAGAAGGCAGTCCAAAAAACACAGCAACAGTACCAAGAACATCAGGCTAAGACGAGGTCGGAATATACAGGCTGGAGGTCGAGGACACTATGAGGCTGGCAGAACATGGAACACAGAATCAAAGGCTGGAGAGAAGGCACAGGGCGCATCAATCTGGCGAGGAAACTGAGCAAAATGAGCAGTATATATACATCCAGGTGATTAGCAGCAGATAGACAGCAGGTGCATGGGGAGGAGCCCAGAACAGGGCATGGTCCAGAAAGCAGAGACACACCCATCAAGAGAGACACAGAAAAAGATCATACAAAGGAAAAGACAAACAAAAGAGCAACCAAACAGATAAAAACAAAACCAAGCAAAACAGAGCAACCTCACACCCTGACATCCTCCTTCTCTTCTCAGAAATGGTGTTTCATCTTCTCTCTCTGGAGAGACAAAAAGAGCAGGGAGCACAGTGCACACTGGCACACATTATTCTGTGGTTCTCTACAAATGCATCAATGTTTTGATGATATGTATGGCATTATCACATTGTATCATAATGTATTTTATGATTGACTTACCTTTTCTTCCTTGTACTCACTGAACTCCGCCTTTTACACCTGCTGCTTACATGCAACACATATGAAAATATGGAGTAGATATCTCCATGACAACACTTTTCACCTCAACAAGAAAATCATCATAGCTCTGACTCAGAGCTACAGCTGCTCAGTGGCTGCTAGCTGACGGACTATTTAATGGCCCGGTCACACAGCATACGACAATTCCTGAACGAAGGAAAAAAGTAAAAAAGTCACAAATCATTGAGAAAAGGTGGACGAATGAGCTTTTGACTTTTCCCATCACTGATTAGCCTGTGAATCAAGAGCGCAAAAGGAACAAAAGAGGAACAAAACAAAACTGAAGCTAATGTTGATCTCCATGCTTTAAATGAAATGTGACTGGAGCCACTGCTGGAGCAGTATGTGTGCATCCTGCTCTGCGTTCCAGGACTCAGTGCTTGGATGGAGCTCTGTATTGCCTGAGTCCTGCAGAAGCTGTAAAGAGAAGCGCGCGATCCGACCCACTGTGGAGATCTGTGTGCATGTCGGTGGATCCACCTGCTCTGGTTGCTCATCCAGAATAACAGAGGGATCATCTCCTTCATCATCAGAATCCTCAGTGTCTGGTTCAGACTGATGACGCACTGCACGCTCCGTCTTGCTCCAATTAAAAAAACAAAACTGAAGCGCTTGCTCAACATGTATCACTGTATTACTTTACTAAGCCATATTTATTGATTTATAACAGAAAACTGTCAAAAGGGGGAATACAAATAAGTGTAAAGATGATTGAATATGTCATCAGAGTAGTAAATTGATCAGTCTGTGTGAACGCCACGCATTGACTCCCTGTGTGCGGTTATTTACACCAGCTGATCACTGAGCAGCTGATCCACAACATGAATTCTGCCTTCCAGAACAGCTCTTATATAATCATCTGAATTATCTACCTGTTGCCACATGAACAGAAGGGCTGGACTGTCATTCCTAGACTCATATTGTTATATTTAATAAAAAATAATAAGCGCACACAGGAGGCGATTGCTGCTGCTGCCGCTGCATTCAAGTACCATCGGAAATTACATGACTTCTTTTTTGTTGTTTCAAATTCAGCAGTTGCTTGTAGCAGAAGCGTGGTTTAATTTTATTTTTGGGAAAATAATTCATTGTATCCACACAAAAGATTAATTATGGCCTATATAAGGTGCCTAAGCCCAGTGAAGCTGACGCCCCACCCAGATAAAAAAAATCCAAGCAAACAGACTGAGTTTGCCTTGAAATTTCCGATGGTACATGAACGCAGTGGCAGCAGAAGTAGCAGTGCTCACAAACCGGCATCTACATTATATTAAAACACTCAGCTGGTCGAACGAAGTCGAACTAAATGCTAACGTTACAAAAACTAAGCAAACAATATATCATGTTCGTCCCCAGCTCGGGTTTAGGTCTGGACTCTCAGCTTAATTTCCTCTATGGCTTTCTGTTTTTTGTTTTCATATGTGTATACTTTATCATGTTAGTCTCAGTTTGGTTCTGTTTATTGCTTTGCTTTGTTTACTGTTTAGTCACTGGTTTCATTCTTTATCTTATCCTTTTGTTTTGCATGTATTTATTCTATAGGTGGTTATTGTATTTGTTCACTCATGGTCCTTTAAGTTACATTAGTCTTAGTTTGGTTCTGTTAACCCCTTAACGCCCATCGTCACATATATGCTACAATCTCTGACTCAAATATTCAACTTACCAAATTGACCTGTATGCCCGTTCTCGCAAATTTGCAACATACCATCATTATTATTATAACATTATAACATAAAGTCATTACCAGAATACCCAATATTACTATCTAGTTTTTGTGCAAAAGTGAAATTAATAATCTCAACATTATTTACCATCTACTTAAAGGCAAAAACACACACAAAACATTTTTTTATATACAGCTATATAAATTCGGGCGTTAAGGGGTTAATCACATTTGTTGTATTATGCTTAGTCACAGGTTTTTGTTATTATTAATCTTCAGTGTTGCTCATCGGATTATGTTCCATTTGTCGCTTATTGCATTATGCAGTAGTCACTGGTTTTGATTTCTGTTCGTCACTTATTCTCTGTTTAACCAATAGTTTGTTGAAACTGGTTGAAAGCCTGCTCCAGAGTGCTCAGGCTGAGGTGACAGTTCAGCATTCCATACGACAATGACCCTCAGCACACAGCCAGTATATCAAAGGAGTGGCTTTAGGACAACTCTGTGAATGTCCTTGAGTGGTCCAGCCAGAGCCCAGACTTGAATCTGATTGAACATATTCAAGAAGACTCCAGGCTGTAATTGCTGCCAAAGGTGCAACAAAGTGTTGAGCAAAGGGTGTGAATACTTATGTACACGTCATTTCTTAGTTTTTTAGTTTTAATAAATTTGCAAAAAAAAAAAAAATTTTTTTAAGTTTTTTTCATGTTGCCCATATGGGGTGTTGTGAGTAGAATTTTGAGGGGAAAAAAAGAATTTACTCCATTTTTGGAATAAGGCTGTAACCTAACAAAATGTAGAAAAAGTGAAGTGCTGTGAATACTTTCCAGATGCACTGTATACAGTCTATGGTTACACCCTATTTTATATTTTGGGCTTTGTTTGCCCACATAGTAGGCATCAGGATTCTTCCCACAGTTCCTAGAGTAATTCATCAGTTAACATTGACACGAAGGGCAGAGCACACTGACAAGCACACAGTGTGCTCTGTCTTTCAAAAAAAAAATGTTTCAATGTACTTCCTTCAGTATGCAGCCTGTCGATTGCCGGAAAAACCAAAATTGTGTCTTCAGGATTAATGCTGAACACCATGTTCAGGCACTGGCACATTAAACACAAGAACTTGGCTGAATTTCTGTGAGCGACGACCTTGTATTTACAGTGAGGAAAATAAGTATTTGAACACCCTGCGGTTTTGCAAGTTCTCCCACTTAGAAATCATGGAGGGGTCTGAAATTTTCATCTTAGGTGCATGTCCACTGTGAGAGATATAATCTAAAAAAAAAAAACATCCGGAAATCACAATGTACGAGTTTTTAATCATTTATTTGTGTATTTACTGCTGCAAATAAGTATTTGAACACGAACCAACCAGCAAGAATTCTGGCTCTCACAGACCTGTTATTTTTTCTTTAAGAAGCCCTCTTATTCTGCACTCTTTACCTGTATTAACTGCACCTGTTTGAACTTGTTACCTGTACAAAAGATACCTGCTCACACACTCAATCAATCACACTCCAACCTGTCCACCATAGCCAAGACCACAGAGCTGTCTAAGGACACCAGGGACAAAACTGTAGACCTGCACAAGGCTGGGATGGACTACAGGACAACAGGCAAGCAGCTTGGTAGAAGACAACAACTATTATGATTATTTATTAGAAAGTGAATTTATTAGAAAGTATTAGTAAGTACGTATAAGTATTAGAAAGTATTATTTATTAGAAACACAAGATGACTGTAAATCTCCCTCGGTCTGGGATTCCATGCAAGATCTCACTTTGTGGGGTAAGGATGATTCTGAGAAAGCTCAGAACTACATAGGAGGACCTGGTCAATGACCTGAAGAGAGCCGGGGCCACAATTACAAAGATTACATTAGTAACACATGATGCTGTCATGGTTTAAAATCCTGCAGGCAGCAAGGTCCCCCTGCTCAAGCCAGCACATGTCCAGGCCCGTTTGAAGTTCACCAGTGACCATCTGGATGATCCAGAGGAGGCATGGGAGAAGGTCATGTGGTTAGATGAGACCAGAATAGAGCTTTTTGGAATCATCTCCACTTACCATGTTTAGAGGATGATAACAACCCCAAGAAAACCATCCCAACCGTGAAGCATGAGGGTGGAATCATCATACTCTGGGGGTGCTCTTCTGCAAAGGGGACAGGACAACTGCACCATATTGAAGGGAGGATGGATGGGGTCATGTATTGTGAGATTTTGGCAAACGACCTCCTTCCCTCAGTAAGAGCATTGAAGATGGGTCATGGCTGGGTCTTCCAGCATGACAATGACCCCAAACACACAGCCAGGGCAACTAAGGAGGGGCACCGTAAGAAGCATTTCAAGGTCCTGGAGTGGCCTGACCAGTCTCCAGACCTAAACTCAATAGAAAATCTTTGGAGGGAGCTGAAACTCCAAACCTGAAAGATTTGGAGAAGATCTGTATGAAGGAGTGGACCAAAATCCCTGATGCAGTCAAGAACTACAGGAAATGTTTGACCTCTGTAATTGCAAACAAAGGCTACTGTACCAAATATTAACATTGATTTTCGCAGGTGTCCAAAAACTTATTTGCAGCAGTAACACACAAATAAATTATTAAAAAAAATCATACATTGTGATTTCCAGATTTTTTATTTATTTTTTTTTTTTTTTAGATTATGTCTCTCACAGTGGACATGCACCTAAGATGAAAATTTCAGACCCCTCCATGATTTCTGAGTGGGGGAACTTGCAAAATCACAGGGTGTTCAAATACTTATTTTCCTCACTGTAGTTAAAAAAATTTTCACAGCACTTTAAACATCACTGTTGATGTCACAGTTGTTTATGTTAATCCATTTCACTCTGATCACTCATCTCATGATGATCAAGTTAATCTTTTATTCCAAAAATACTGAGTTTCATTTTTGAAGACATCGATATATTTTATCCATGCTCTCCAGACAACTGCCATCACATGGAATTAAGAAATGCAAAATGAATAAATAAATCAGCACAGGCAATTAGAGCTTGCTGAAATTTGATTACACTATTTATGGAGGTTTAAGTACTCACAATTTAAGTTGGTATAAACAATGTTGTTTCCATGAGGGGTTGTAAATATGTGCAAACATACTTTCTTGAAAAAGAAAGACCTGAGAGAAGGATAATCAAGGACAAGTCAGAAAGGAATTCAGACAAAAGTCACATACAGAAGATACAAGAGAATAAAAAAGATGTGTATCAAGGAAAGGTGGACAAGTAATTAGCAGGGAAAAGCAAAATACAGCAATTCAATAAAAAGGGAGAAAAGGACAATGTTAGGAGTCAAGGCTAATGAGCTGCAGTCTGGAAGGCAGTTTTTTCACCTTATCTTAGAGTACAAGGGATTTTTTTTTATTTTATTTTATTTTATTTTATTTTATTTTTTTTTGCCACAAGGGCGATATTAAAGGATTATTAACCCAGCGCAAGTCTGTACAGTAACATATCCGACCAAGGTGTTTTTTGTATGGACCTAGCGTATTTTCTCATACAGACCAAGCAAGTGAGGTTAATAATTCATTTATTATATATATATATATATATATATATATATATATATATATATATATATATATATATATATATATATATATATATATATATATATATATATATATGTGTGTGTGTGTGTGTAAACATGTGATCTTGTGGGATCACCCGAATATGAAAGCTGCTGACAGCTCGTCAAAAAAAAAAAAAAAAAAAAAACACCTCCGTGTTGGAAGTCTCACAGGACATGTTGTGGCATGTCCAGCTGTTACACAATTTCTTGGATACTCACTCAACTGAAAAGCCATCGAAAGCCGTCTGAATCTTCCGAATGGTTTCCAACACGGAGGAGTTTTTTTTGTTGCGCGCCATGAGCGGCTCCATGTCGACGCGCGAAATCCTCCGCATGTCTTTCATTACAAAATCTCCTGTAACAGTGGAATGTGCCGCAAAAGTGCTGATGTCCAGCTCTCTTGCCATTTCTGTGGTAGTCACACGATGTCCCGGATCAACACAGCGTTCAGTTTGGAAATGATCTGGTCGTTCCAGCCTGTCAAAAGGTTTTAACACTCCTTAATCCGTGTGACGCCGACAGAATCTTCACCGAAAGCCATCTGAATTTTTCGAATGGTTTCCAACTGGCTGTCTCTTAACAGTTTCTGAAAAAAATTTCATGGAGCAAAGCGGCAGTCGCTCAGCCATTTCCCTGATAATGAAAATCCGATGAGGGGGCTGGACCAGTGCTCACTCAAAGCCTGCCCACAGGCGAATGACGCAACCGACAGGCATGAAAAAACTCACGCATGCGCACGAAGGTTCAAGCTTGGCTGATGCAATCACACATGATTCAAATCCATATAGTTTTTGAAAAAATAAAAAGGTCCGTTACTTTTTGGACAGACCTTGTAAATGTGGTAGACATCGACATACCTGCCAGCCAGTGCCAGTCCAGCTGTGGAAACATACAGATGTAGTTATGGATCCCAAAACCGGATCCAACAACATAAAGGCGCACTGACATGAGCATGTTTTGCTTCACGCAGCAGCTTGACCTGTGTCCTGATGATCCCACCCGCTGTGTTCACAGCTGGACGCCATTCTTTGTTGTACCGGCTGCCACGCACTCTGCACTGGACGCTGCGTATAAAAAATTATTTCGTGGTGGATTAATTATGTTTTCTACAAATTTACATGCATGTATGGTGCATGGTGGCTCTTGATGCCCTGACTCCTGCCTCAGTCCACATCTTGTGAAGCTCCCCCAAGTTTCTGAATTGGCTTTGCTTGACAATCTTCTCAAGGCTGCGGCCATCCCTGTTGCTTGTGCATATTTTCCAACCACACATTTCCCTTCCAATCAACTTTCCACAAATACACTTTGATACAGCACTCTGTGAATAGCCAGCCTTTTTAGCAATGACTTTTGTGGCTTACCCTTCTTGCAGAGGATGCCAGTGAGTTTCTTTTGGGTAACTGTCTAATTAGCAGTCTCAGCCATTATTGTAGTTGTGCGTACTGAACTCACCGAGATTTTGGTGTTTATACTGCATAAATAGCGAGTTAAGCTGGTCTGTCATTGGCAGTTTCTGACACCAGATTGTGTACATTTTTGGATTAAAAAAACAACCAAAAAAAAAAAAAAAAACCCCTCAAAAACAGTTGTATGCCCATTTGGGTAATGTGTTGTAAAAGTAGTGTTGTCAAACATAATGATCAATAGGGAAAATTTTGAACATGTTCAAAAGAATCATGACATTGTGACACATTATAATCCACAAAATAAACAATAAATGTGAATAATCAGATGTAATATGTACAAATAGGGGGTAAGATGTACAATAGCCTGATAATCAAATCATAGCTCTCTGAATCATAGTTGAATCTAATCAAGAGGTGATTAGAGATTCCCATATCTAATGAGGGCACAGCCCTGCAATCAGCATGTTGAGGGTCAGCTGAGAGGATGTGTGGCTGCCAATTCTCACAACCTGCAGCCTGCTTGTCAGGAAGTAAAAAAAAATAGCTGCAGATGGAGGTGTCCATACTAAGATTGATGCGCTTTGAGACAAGTTTTGAGGAAAGTATTTTGTTAAATGCCAAGCTGTAATCAGTGAAAAGCATTTTAACGTGTATTTCCTTTGTCCAGGTGAACGCCGTGTAAGTCTGTGGTTCTGTTTGCTCTGTATGCAAACTGAAGGGCATTGGTTTGTTTTTGGATTTGTGTACTTGCAGCGTGCATTGAATCATAGGGTGTATTCACACTAGGCTCTCTGGACCATGCACTGAAAAAAAGTCTGTTGAATTTAGATTATTTAAATATGTACATTGTCCAAATGTTTCTACATTAGAAACACCTTTTCTCAGTGTGGCCAAGGACATTCAGCCCCCAAAGTCCAATTTGTTTGGCTCGGGTGAAAGCTCTCTATCACCGTTGGTGCATGCATAGCTAGTGTGTGTGCGTGCTGTTTCATTACGTGTCCTTTCTTTATGTTGCAGGCGGTTCCTCTGTCCCGGTGTCACCCAGCCGACATTGTCTTAAATGTACTTCCAGTGTTAATTGACAGTTGCCCTTCATAAGTCATGTCATTCCATCACTCCTCACTGAATTGTCATCTTACTTCCGTGTATTTGACGAATCTGCGTGTGCGCATTTATCCAAGATTGGTGTCACCTCGTTGGATCAGTGTCTGCTCATCCTGGCTTGGTCTCTGCACAGCCGATTAAGCCTGAATGCTCCTGTTTTGGATTCGGTGAACTCAGCTCCGTCATTTATCCTGGCTGTCTGAATCCTATGTTTTGTGCAATGGGCCCCTGGTTTCTTACCTTGTTAATAAATCATCAGGGAACAAAGCCGCAACATATACTCAACAAAAATATAAACGCAACACTTTTGGTTTTGCTCCCATTTTGTATGAGATGAACTCAAAGATCTAAAACTTTTTCCACATACACAATATCACCATTTCCCTCAAATATTGTTCACAAACCAGTCTAAATCTGTGATAGTGAGCACTTCTCCTTTGCTGAGATAATCCATCCCACCTCACAGGTGTGCCATACCAAGATGCTGATTAGACACCATGATTAGTGCACAGGTGTGCCTTAGACTGCCCACAATAAAAGGCCACTCTGAAAGGTGCAGTTTTATCACACAGCACAATGCCACAGATGTCGCAAGATTTGAGGGAGCGTGCAGTTGGCATGCTGACAGCAGGAATGTCAATCAGAGCTGTTGCTCGTGTATTGAATGTTCATGTCTCTACCATAAGCTGTCTCCAAAGGCGTTTCAGAGAATTTGGCAGTACATCCAACCAGCCTCACAACCGCAGACCACGTGTAACCACACCAGCCCAGGACCTTCACATCCAGCATGTTTACCTCCAAGATCGTCTGAGACCAGCCACTCGGACAGCTGCTGAAACAATCGGTTTGCATAACCAAAGAATTTCTGCACAAACTGTCAGAAACCGTCTCAGGGAAGCTCATCTGCATGCTCGTCATCCTCATCGGGGTCTCGACCTGACTCCAGTTCGTCGTCGTAACCGACCTGAGTGGGCAAATGCTCACATTCGCTGGCGTTTGGCACGTTGGAGAGGTGTTCTCTTCACGGATGATGCGAAGGAGATGTGTTGCACTGCATGAGGCAAATGGTGGTCACACCAGATACTGACTGGTATCCCCCCCCAATAAAACAAAACTGCACCTTTCAGAGTGGCCTTTTATTGTGGGCAGTCTAAGGCACACCTGTGCACTAATCATGGTGTCTAATCAGCATCTTGGTAAGGCACACCTGTGAGGTGGGATGGATTATCTCAGCAAAGGAGAAGTGCTCACTATCACAGATTTAGACTGGTTTGTGAACAATATTTGAGGGAAATGGTGATATTGTGTATATGGAAAAAGTTTTAGATCTTTGAGTTCATCTCATACAAAATGGGAGCAAAACCAAAAGTGTTGCGTTTATATTTTTGTTGAGTATAGATAGATAGATAGATAGATAGATAGATAGATAGATAGATAGATAGATAGATAGATAGATAGATAGATAGATAGATAGATAGATAGATAGATAGATAGATAGATAGATAGATAGATCTTTCTTGTTATTGTAGGTAGACAACGAAAGGCAGTTTAACAGCTCTTCATTCTCAATTTAGCAGCATATGACACACACAAAACAATACATGACATGTAAAAAAATTGAATAGAACTATGTCCTCATGTAGTGTGATTGATCAATAAATTGGTTATTGCATATGTTTTTCGGATGGGACAGGTTTATATGGGGAACTAGCATGAAGTTATTCCTAGAGTTAACCAGTGATTTTTGTCATGTCCGAGTGTACCATTTCAGTAATTATTATGGACTGTGTGCACTGTGCTTTCATTCCAAGATGGCTGCCAGCCCGGTCCTGTGTTTGTGTGACTGCATGTGAGAGTTGAATTATGTTTTTTCTGTTTTTGTGCTGTTAATCTGTTCAAGGACAGTGTCTTTTCATATCTATCTGAGGGAGGTACTCCTGATTCTTTTCTTTTTATGAACCTAAATGGAAGTTAATTCCCTTGCAGTCTAGGCCCTTTCAGCCTGCTATACCCAGTCTACTCAGCGAGCTGATCTTGGGCCCTTTCAACCTACTACACCTAGCCTACTCAGCTAGCTGGGTCCTGGGGTCTTTCAACCTTCTATACCCAGCCCACTCAGCTAGCTGGGTCATAGGCCCCTTCAACCTTCTACACTCAGCCCACTCAGCTAGCTGGGTCCTGAGCCCTTTCAACCTGCTGCAGATTGCCTTCTCACCTTGCTGTATCCAGGACCTCTTCAGGAAAGTCCTGCCTTTCTGCTACCAGTCTAAGTTCAGTACATCTTCCCCATTCCGCTCTTCTCCATATAAGGCCTCCTAAAGGTGCTGCTGTCATCTCTTCTCTGCCTCTGACCTTTCTTCATATATTCAGTTTTCCACATCAGTAATACGTTGTGCTGTATTGGATTGGATTTGTGTAACACAGTAAAATCTTTGTCCTTTTGGCTCATAAACATTATAATTTTTGGCATGCATCACCTCAATAATTAGCTTTTCCAGTGGGTATGCAAAAGAACCTGACATCATTTTTAATAGGGGTGTTGCATTGCACTTTAGTTTATGAACTAAGGACACTTCATCCTTCCAGATTACAAAGACCTTTGGACTTCCTATACTTGGTGTGCAACAAATCTTACACCTTTGTACTGTAAAATGTTATTGCAGCATTTCCTTGACTCTTCTTTTTAATTTTGACCAAACTGTCCATGAAAGATAAATGTATACAATGTTCTGGTACTGTTTTCAGACATGTCTTAATTATTTTCATATTAATTATCCCAGCAAAATCTAGGATCGATTATTTTTCTCTGCTGCTGTTGGTTATAGACTGCCTTCTGCACTAGCATGTACACTAACAGCTCTTTGTGAACTTCTATAATCTAAACTGGGATATGATCAACCCTCCAGATTTAGCAATTTAATGCTTTAAATCTGTTTAAATTATATCTGAGCCACAAGTCAAAATGTGAAATCACCGTCATCTGCCACACTGATTGCTAATATGCATATGTTATGGACATGAACAAGCAAATTTTGTCAGCATCTTACCATGTCATTTAGGTCCTTCAGACTTTATTTTGAGTGAATGCTTCAGGGGAGCATTAACATGGCAAAAACCTTTCAGCTTCTGGGGGGACTCCACCCCCCCCCCCCCCCAGACCCCCCGCCTTTTTAAGCATTCAATGTTTATAATGTCATGTAAATGTCACTTATATACATGCTGTCCATATTCTTGAGCCGCTTAGGTGGGTAGGGAGAGTTCCCATGGGATAAAAAAGCTTTTCAACCTACCATCCCTGGTTCTCAAGACCAGGCACCAAAGTGGCTCTATATTCTCTTCTTTCTTTCTTTTTTTAAAGGTATTTAGATGTACCTCAGTAACCACTAGTAGAGTTCCACCTTAGATTTGTAATGTATAATAGAAGCTATACCTTAGTGAATTTTCATATCAGTATGATATATGATATGACTATGATTTGACACAAAGTACAGCAACAGTGAAAATTAAACATTCTTAAACAAAACAGTAATAATACCACACTCATTTTGCACTTGCATAAGGTTAGGATACTGTACCCTCCAAAAGTATTGGAACACTTGGAATTTCACACATTTTAATTTGTTTATGCCATTTTAAAAACAAGAAATACAAAAAAATAAAGAATAAAAATTTCTAAAATTATCTTCCTCAAACTCAAACTGAAAGCAAATCTCTAAAACTTGATAAAACCTGTAATTAAGAATCACTTTTATTGCCAGCTTTCTTCAGACAAGTCAGGGGATGGAAACGGACATTTCCACTGAATATGTCTTGGACTTTATTTACATCAATTATGGAGAAATACAAAAGTTTCTTTCACCAAAACATCAAATCTTGACTTTCATCTCAAATGTACTTTCTGTCAAATTGTGTTCTTTTTAAGAAAATCCTCCTCTACACCACTTCATCAGGAAGCTAGATTTTATATTTTTAATAATTTATATCAAGTTGTAGAGATTTGCTTTCAGTTTGAGTTAAGATAATTTTAGAAAAAAATGTATTTGAAATGGAATAAACCAATTAAAATGTGTGAAATACCAAATGTTCCAATACTTTTGAGGGCAACTGAGAAACACTGAGGAGCAGCATGTTACATCTCATATACAGTGCAGCAGATAAGAGAATATTTAGAGTAGAATCCTGCAAATGGTGATACAAGCATCAAATTTGGCACAAATAATCCATAGACATGAACTCTTTTAAAAAAAAATACTGATTGGCCACTTGAATTTTCAATAGGCAGCCAGGTAGGGGGTCAACTGAAGAATTACACAGGGGTCAAAATTAAACGCTCCTCCAATCATATAGAAAACTACACCACATTATTTGCCTGATCATAAAGATTCCAAAAAAGGTATAGTTTGGACATTTTGTGACTGAATGTTATGGAGTTATGAGGTAAAAGGTCAGTTTCAGTTTGTACAGGGGTATAAAGGTAAAGTTGCTCCATTAATTTTGCTCCAGGTGTATTTGTGCTGATGTTGATGCTTGTATCACCATTTGAAGGATTGTTTCAGTTATCTGCTGCACTAATAAGCCAACAGAGCATGAACCAGCTGCTGTCTGTTAGCTTAAAAATGTGGCTCTAAGGCAACCTGAATTAAAGAAGAAATGCTGCTTTTAACAACCTGGACCTCATTTCTGGCATAAAATACAGTCGTTGACTCGCCAATATAAGTTTGGTGTCATTAGAAGTCCATAGCTTAAATGAAGTGTTCAGTTCAAATCTGAGGCAAACATTTTTCTTCTTCTACTAAGGTGGATTAGAACTTATTGTGGTGCACCGCACAAACTACTGGACAGGAGGAACCTAGCAGTCATTGTGACTCACTGATTTGAAAAAGCAGGTCTTTCAACCAGAGGTGTGGTGCCGTGACATGTCAATCATCTGTGTCCAATCAGATTTCACGGGAGTCCAGTGAAACCCCGGCCTCTGCTCTAGCTCCACCTATGCCAGGAAGTGTTCAACATTTCACTTTTCCTGTTTTACTGTGACTGATAAATTGCCACTTCCTGTTTGAGTGTGAGCTTGCCACTGAATTCCCGCGAGAGTCCATGGGATCTCGTCTGTCAATCCAGGAAGTGTTTGACATTTGAACATTTCCTGTTTTACTGTGGATTTGAAGTTTGGCGCTTCCTGTTTAGAACACTCTCTACAATGAGCAAGCTTCATGCCGCTGTGCGTTGCTTCGCTCGTATTATTGTTATTCTTAAGTTGTTAAGCTATCAAACTGGAGTTTTCACCCCAGACGTAAACGATCATTGTGCATGCTATTGCTTGTATTTACTCTGGTCTCACTCCTAAATGCCTTCCAATGATTGTGACTAAGTTCTCATTGAAAAACTTTGACATTCAGGCCTTTCTAAACGATGTTGCAGCTGTGAAATGGGAACGAATTAACCTTAGTGCCTCCATGGATGATGCCTGGTCATTACTGAGAAACATGCCCCTTTGAAAAGAGGCTAACACTAGAGCCTATCCCAGCAGTCATGTGGCATGAGGCAAGGTACACCCTGGATAGGACGCCAGTCTTTCGCAGGATCACATACAGACAAACACATTCACACAAACATACAAACAAAAGTTTCCAATCCACCTAACCTGCATGTCTTTGGATGTGGGAGGAAGCCAGAGCACCCGGAGGAAACCCATGCAAACACGAGGAGAACATGCAAACTCCACACAGAAAGGCCACCGGTGGGAATCGATCTCATGACCTTCTTGCTGTGAGGCAACAGTCCCACCCACTAAGCCACTGTGCTGCCCTAAAGCAATCAAGAAAGCTCAAATCAGTTAGTCCTAGGAATACTAAAAGTCTAGAAAACACTAAAATCCACAAAAAATGAACTCAATTCTCCTCATCTCTATGTAATTTGGTGACATTATGCTTACTGATAAACAACATATGGCTTCACTATTTAACCGCCATTTTCTGAACTCATCTTGTGTTTTTGATGCAACTGCTCTTGAAAGTAACATATCACAGACACCTATTGCACCCCCTACATAGAGAAGGTAACGGAGTGGATAAGGAGCTGGTCTGCCAGTCTGTATACTTGGGTTCAAACCCTGCTCATGCTATCTGTGCACGTTGTTGGACAAGATGATTAATACTTCAGGTCAGTGAGAGATGAGTTTGAACTGATATTTTTAAATCATGTGCATGTTTCCGACTGGTCATGAGTAGATGACTGTCGATGGGATGGAGGAGATGATAGACCAGCTGCTTCCGAGCAGAGATTACAGTTGTAACTAATGAGGTGAATCTAAATGAAAGCTTTCCTGGCAGAACTTCTGCTATGCTACATTTGTTGGATTAAAAACGTATTTTGTCTGATCTTCAATCTATGTTAAAGGGACAGTGCCACTGTTTTTTTTTAAGATTTAAGACATTAAAAGCATTTTCTTTGGCACCACTATAATTTTATTCCTTAGCATTTTCATGTTAATTCATGTTAACTACATTCAATGATCAGATGCTATGACCAAACTAAATTTTCTTAGTTTTGTGACATTTGAAAGGTGCTTTAGCTTTAAGGATAGCCCAAGTGTGTACCACGGCAACAGAGGGTATACAGCATTTGTTTTTAAGTGACGCCAACCCATAACTTGAAACTATGTGATAGAAATTGACTGCAGAGATGATTCCATTCTTTCCTAGTCTATACAACACAAGAAAAGAACAATATAGAACTCTGGTAAATTTTTGCCTCTTTTGATTGTTTTCTTTTCCTTTTTTCTTTTTCTTTTTGGAGGATGGACGAGGTGGTTGCCATCCAGGATCCAAAGCAATTCTGTGGTGTCATGGATGCGGCTATGCATGGCCCCAGACTTATCCCGTGCTATTAATAATAAATATTACTTTGCTTCACCTATGAATAGGGCTAAACACGGCAGTCTTTCAAAGATATACTCCATTATAGTGTTGTGTGGGAGAGCAGTGTTGCCACAGTTACTTTGAAAAAGTAATCCAATTACTGATTACTGATTACTCCTTGAAAAAGTAACTTAGTTACTTTACTGATTACTCAATTGTAAAAGTAACTAAGTTAGATTACTAGTTACTTTTTTAGTTACTTTTCCCAGCTGCCGACAACAACCCTCTGCCACCTCAACATGACAATGATACCTGTTTTGCCAAAACTTACTTTATAGTCACCCTTTCTTGACTTCAATGAAAATAAATACTTGTTTTATAAAAAGTAAAATAAAGACCTCTTTCTTGACCTCATATTTAACTGTTGACAGCACTGTAACAGTAAAACTTGCAATTTCGAACCTACATTGTTATAAATGTAACTATTAAATTCATTCTAGCATTTTTCTAACATTTAAATTCTCTCTAATATTTTACTTGTCAAAATTAATATTATTTTAAGTAGTATTAGTAGTTAGTATTAGTAGTAAAAAAAAAGGCTTCAAAACTGGACCTTTAATCTAGGGGTGTTGTGGGGGGGGGCACATCCCTGCCCCACGCCCCCATTCCATCTGGATTCGCCCCTGCTTTGGCGTTTGAGCACAAAGAATGGATAACATTTATTTATGCAGAAAACATGACCAGATTTACAGGTAAGAAAGTTTTATTGTGTTTTCACATCATGTGGTCCTCAGAAAGAGAGTTTAGGTGCATTTGAGTGGAAAATAGTGTTAGTTGTTGACACTGTCGCGGAGGATCAGCTGTTTTTAACGAGACGATACAGAGCAGCTCAGCTCAGAATTCTAAATAAAGGAGGGAAAAAAGTATAAAAATGTCTTTGTAAAGCTCAGTGCTGATCACCGTGCCTTAAGAGGTGAGGACGAGTCGAGCAGCTGCAAAAAACCGTGGATGAAAAGCTCACAGCTCGCTTAAAGTGGGCAGTTCAGTCGAACCCCGACCTCCTGCCCACAGACCAAGTTTAATGCTGCTATCGACCCACAATGAAAAATAATAGTAACGCAGTGACATGGAGAAGTAACTTTAATCTGATTACTGATTTGGAAAGATTAACGCGTTAGATTACTCGTTACTAAAAAAAGTGGTCAGATTAGAGTAACGCGTTACTTAGTAACACGTGGCCGAAGGTCAGATGAAACGACTACAAAGTCAATCATCGACCTCTGGCTCAGGGTGTCCTGGTGCCACGTGCACTTATGGACACCCTTGTGCTCGAACATGGTGTTCGTGATGGACAAACTGTGACTAGCACAGAAGTCCAACAACTGAACACCACTCGGGTTCAGATCGGGGAGGCCATACTTCCCGATCACCCCCCTCCAGGTCTCACTGTTGCCGCCCACGTGGGCGTTGACATCCCCCAGGAGAACAATGGATTCCCCAGTCGGAGCGCTATCTAGTACCCCTCCCAGGGACTCCAGGAAGGGTCGGGTACTCTGCACTGCTGCTCGGCCCGTAGGCCGACCCACGGTGAGAGACCTGTCCCCGACCCCGAAGGCGTAGGGACGCGACCCTCTTGTTCACACGGAGTGAACTCCGACACTTGGCAACTGAGCTGGGGAGTAGTAAGCAATGCGACCCCAGCTCTCCGCCTCTCCCCGTGGGCAACGCCAGAAAAATGAAGCGTCCAGCCCCTCTCCAGAGTTGGGTACCAGAGCCCAAGCTGTGCGTGGAGGTGAGCCCGACTGTCTCCTAGTCGGTATCTCTCAACCTCCCGCACAAGCTCAGGCTCCTTCCCCCCTAGCGAGGTGACATTCCACGTCCCAACAGCCAGGGGCTGTGAGCATGGACCGAGCAGCCGAGCCATCCGCCCTCGACCGCCACCCAATCCTCTCTGCACCCGACCCCCATGGCCCCCTCTGCAGGTGGTGAACCCACAGGAGGGCAGGCCCACGTCACTCTTTCGTGCTGAGCCCGGCCGGGCCCCATGGGATAAGGCCCAACCACCAGGCGCTCGCGCCCAAGCCCCAACCCCAGGCCTGGCTCCAGGGTGGGACCCCCGGCTCCGAGATACCGGGCGACGTCTCGGTCCTTGATCTTTTACTGGTCATGGAGGTTCTGAACTGCCCTTAGTCTGACCCGTCACCTAGGACCTGTTTGCCTTGGGAGACCCTACAGGGAGCACAATGCCCCCGACAACATAGCGCCGAGGATCATCCATGTACGCAAACTCCCTCACCACAATAAGGTGGCAGCTAGAGGGGGATGTAACTTACTTAACTTAGTTAACATGAAAACCATGTTACAACATTTAGTAATCGCATCATTGAGCACATCTATGTCGACGCAACCTGACTTTTATTTTCCAACAGATCACTCTCCCACAGTGATGCCGGTAACGCGTTACTAAGACATGGAGTCCGAGTGGACCATGTTCTCCACCTCCATTGTCAATGCGGCTGCTCGTAGCTGTGGTCGCAAGGTCTCTGGTGCCTGTCGCGGTGGCATCCCCGAACCCGGTGGTGGACACCGGAAAGTAAGGGATGCCGTCAAGCTGAAGAAGGAGTCCTACTTATCTTTGTTGGTAGGTGGGACCCCAGAGGCAGCTGACAGGTACAGGCAGGCCAAGCGTGCCGCAGCCCGTGCAGTCGCAGAGGCAAAAACTCGGGTCTGGGAGGAGTTTGGGGTGGCTATGGAGGAGGACTATCGGTCGGCCTCGAAGAGATTCTGGCAAACCGTCCGACACCTCAGGAGGCAGGAGCAGCTCTCCACTGTAAACTGTAAACAGTGCGGGTGGAGAGCTGTTGACCCTGACTGGGGATGTTGGTGGGCGGTGGAAGGAGTACTTCGAGGATTTCCTCAATCCCATCGTCACATCTTCCGAAGAGGAAGCAGAGACTGGGGACTCAGAGGTGGACTCATCCATTACCCAGGCCGAAGTCATTGAGGTGGTTAGAAAGCTCCTCGGTGGCAAGGCTCCTGGGGTGGATGAAATCCGTCCTGAGTACCTAAGTCTCTGGATGTTGTGGGGCTGTCTTGACTGACACGCCTCTGCAACATCGCGTGGCGATCGGGGACAGTGCCTCTGGATTGGCAGACCGGGGTGGGTGGTCCCTCTGTTTAAGAAGGGGGACTGGAGGGTGTGTTCCAACTATAGGGGGATCACACTCC
The DNA here is from genome assembly GCF_902500255.1 of Thalassophryne amazonica. Taxonomy (NCBI): domain Eukaryota; kingdom Metazoa; phylum Chordata; class Actinopteri; order Batrachoidiformes; family Batrachoididae; genus Thalassophryne; species Thalassophryne amazonica. The sequence continues at coordinate 43,331,109 of NC_047111.1, read as the reverse complement.
TCAGCCTCCTCGTAAGGTCTATTCCAGAGTACTGGAGAGGAGAATTCGACCAATGGTCGAACCTCGGATTCAGGAGGAGCAGTGTGGTTTTCGTCCTGGTCGCGGCACACTGGACCAGCTCTACATGCTCCATTGGGTGCTCGAGGGTTCATGAGATTATCGCCCAACCAGTCCACATGTGTTTTGTGGATCTGGAGAAGGCGTTTGACCGTGTCCCTCGGCGCACCCTGGGGGGAGTGCTCCGGGAGTACGGGGTCCGGGGTCCTTTGCTAAGGGCTATCCGGTCCCTGTACGACCGCAGCAGGAGCTTGGTTCGCATTGCCGGTAGTAAGTCAAACCTGTTTCCAGTCCATGTTGGCCTCCGCCAGGGCTGCCCTTGTCACCAGTTCTGTTCATTATTTTTATGGACAGAAATTTCTAGGCGCAGCCAGGGTGTAGAGGGGGTCTGGGTTTGGGAACCACAGAATCTCATCTCTGCTGTTTGCGGACGATGTGGTTCTGTTGGCTTCGTCAAATCAGGACCTTCAGTGTGCACTGTGGCGGTTTGCAGCCGAGTGTGAAGCGTCCGGGATGAAAAATCAGCACCTCCAAATCCGAGGCCATGGTTCTCGACCGGAAAAAGGTGCTTGCCCTCTTCAGGTCGGTGGAGTGTCTTGCCTCAAGTGGAGGAGTTTAAGCATCTCAGGGTCTTGTTCACAGTGAGGGACGGATGGAGCGTGAGATCGATAGACGGATCGGTGCAGCATCTGCAGTGATTCGGTCGCTGTATCGGACCGTCGTGGTGAAGAGAGAGCTGAGTAGAGGGGCAAAGCTCTCGATTTACCGATCGATCTACATTCCGATCCTCACCTATGGTCATGAGCTTTGGCTCTGACCGAAAGAATGAGATCGCGAGTACAAGCGGCCGAGATGAGTTTCCTCCGCAGGGTGGCTGGCACTCCCTTAGAGATAGGGTGAGGAGCTCGGTCACTCGGGAGGAGCTCGGAGTCGAGCCGCTGCTCCGCCACGTCGAAAGGAGCCAGTTGAGGTGGCTCAGGCATCTTTTTTCCGGATGCCCCCTGGACGCCTCGCTGGAGAGGTGTTCCGGGCACGTCCCACTAGGAGGAGGCCCCGGGGAAGACCCAGGACACACTGGAGGGACTACATCTCTCGGTTGGCTTGGGAACGCCTTGGGGTGGTGTGTGTGGATTGGGAGGTCGGGCGGCTTTGCTTGAGCTGCTGCCCCCGCGACCCGACTCCGGATAAAGCGGAAGAAAATGGATGGATGGATGGATGGATAAGTTAAGTAATTAGTTTCTGATTTAATATACAAATAATGAATGTTCATGAGTTCAATGGTACGAATATTTCATGAGGTGAAAGCTACAACATACCATTCAATGAGGTGAAGCCGACTGTGGCCAGTAGCACTCTTGGCATGACAAGAGACTGCAGACAATCACTGTCATACTGCTGTGAAATTTGTCTAAGTTCCCCACGAGTGTGACTTTGCAAACACACACACTGACATGTGGGTGTGTGGGCTCTACTCACGGGAGGCGTAGTTTCCGATAGAAGCAGCTATGGTGATCTGTTATTCTGAACATTCCAGCTGGACAACACCTACTGTGTTTGGACAGACATGGACTAACAACTGTCCACTGTGAGGAGCGTGTGTCTGATTGCTGTATTTATGTGGACATAAATAAAAACATATATTGCCGTGGTGACGACAAGCTGCAGCATGCGAGTGGGTGCACAGAGTGGACACTGACAGCCCCCAAGGTTGAAATGGGTCGTCAGATCAGAATACGCAGTAGGTGATCTGACCGTCACATCACCCAGGTGAGCTCTGATCCACATGACGCGGTGTCCGTGCTGCAGCACGCCGTCCACAAGACACGCGTGTTGGGCAAACACGCGCGCGGCCGACTGGACGCACCTGACCGGTAGATGTGGACATCAGAGCACACTGCTTCAGTCATGTCTTTCATGACTGTATGTCTGTGACCATGGGTCATCACCAGAGGAACAGACGGATCATATTTGTATTGCTCACTTGATAAATGCAGTGTTTTTCTATGGTGTGGGATTTAAATTTTTTTTGTAATATTTCCATGTCCTTCCTGATATGAGGAAGCTTACCGCAGCTTTCAAAGAACAGCTCTGTAGCTCAGTGGTAAAGTCTCTGATTGGGGATCAGAGGAAAGGCACAAGTTCATGTCCCAGGTGGTGTGTTTTTTTCTTTTTCTTTTTTAAAGTATTCCACATAAGCGGTGCGATGTGGTCCCACCGGTACCAGCTGGTTTTTATTTTTTATTTATTACAGATAAGCAGCGCAATGTGGTTCCACACGTACCAGCTGGTTTTTATTTCTTCCACATAAGCGGTGCCATGTGGTGCACCTGCCACTGTTCCTGCTCAACGGACACCGGCGCGTGCACGAACTCTCGCACCGGGTTCTTGCACCAGGTTGGTAAGGTTAGACCTTACTTATGTGAAGTGCCTTGAGGCAAGTTTGTTGAGATTTGGTGCTATATAAATGAAAATAAATTGAATTGAAATTGAAATGATTCTGATACCCGTAACCTAAATATAACTAATATATAACTTTACCAAAACATTATGTGTTAGCTGGGATGGCAGCCCACCTGGAGTTTACCAAAAGGCACCTAAAGGACTCTCAGACCATGAGAAACAAAATTCTCTGGTGTGATGACACAAAGATTGAACTCTTTGGCATTAATGTCAGGTGTCATATTTGGAGGAAACCAGGCACCATCCCTACAGTGAAGCATGGTGGTGGCAGCATCATGCTGTGGGGATGTTTTTCAGTGGCAGGAACTGGGAGACTAGTCAGGATTGAGTGGAAGATCAATGCAACAATGAACAGACATCTAAGATGAAAACCTGCTCCAGAGCACTCTTGACCTCAAATTGGGGGCAATGGTTCATCTTTCAGCAGGACATGACCCTAAGCACACAGCCAAGATATCAAGGAGTGGCTTCAGGACAACTCTGTGAATGTCCTTGAGTGGCCCAGCCAGAGCCCAGACCTGAATCTGATTGAACATCTCTAGAGAGATCTGAAAATGGCTGTGCACCAACGCTCCCCATCTAACCTGACGGAGCTTGAGAGGTGCTGCAAAGAGGAATGGACAAAACTGCCCAAAGATAGTACACCAAGCTTGTGGCTCATATTCAAGAGACGTGAGGCTGTAATTGGTGCCAAAGGTAAATCAACAAGTACTGAGCAAAAGGTGGTGATGACTTATCTACATAGGATTATTTGTTTTTTATTTTTAATAAATTTGCAAAAAAAAAAAAAAAAAAATCATGTTGTGAATTTGGGGTATTGTGAATAGAATTTTGAGGTAAAAAATTAATTTGCTCAATTTTGGAATAAGGCTGTAACAAAATGTGGAAAAATTGAAGCAACTGTGAATACTTTCTGGATGCACCGTGTACGTTGCTGTAAGGCAGACTCAAGTATTTAATTTTATTTATTCATTGCCAGCATGCTTATCGTGAGTGCCCATCATGAAAATTCAGTAAGGTATATCTTATATATTATTCCAATTCTAAGGTGGAACTATGCCAGTATACAAGGTATATCTAAAAAGGAAGAGTAAAATATGTAGAGTAGAAAAGAGTAGAGTAGAGCCATCATGTCACACATATCCTGCACTTTATATGTGAACACATATATGAGATTCAGGACATGTAGGTTTGAAGTCTGCTCACATCTTGTCAAACAGTTATCAGCACACCATCCATCTCAGCCAACACATATTTGTGTACCTTCCTGTTCTTCATCTGCATGCACCCACACAATTTCCTCTGTGCATACACAGAGTTGCCTAATCCAGGGGTGGCCAAGTTCGGTCCTCAAGAGCCACATCCTGACACTTAGTTGTCTCCCTGCTCCACACACCTGAATCCAATGAAGAGGCTCATTAAAAGTCTGCTAACGAGTCTTTCATTGGGTTCAGGTGTGTTGGAGCAGGGAGACAACTAAGACTGTCAGGAATGTGGCTCTCGAGGACCGAACTTGGCCACCCCTGGCCTAATCTAATCATCTTTTTAACACGATAAGGTATATGTGTGGGAAGTATGTCTGGTCGCCCATGTGGTAACCAGTGGGAACATCAACCTCCATACAGACCTGATTCTCTATTCTCCAGCCCGAGATCTGCTTTCTAAACATGGTTCCAGTAAAAGAAGACAAAACAGGAGCAATTTTTATCTGCAGTCATGTGTTTGCTTAATGCAAGTCTGCCTCTTGTTGTGTTGAAGTGTCTGTGTGTGAAACACGCACAGGAAGTGTGTGCGACTAATGGTCTGACTGAGACAGACCAAAATTGGTTGTCTATGGTCCCTTGAGAATTAAAAAACAATTGGGCTATCACATATTGCTGAGTCGTCACACATCATTGGGTCCAAAAAAAAAGTGAGGGAAAACCATTTGAATTTTTCTGGCGCCCAAACCTTGAAATCATGTACAACGGTCAGCTGCACACAGCAGGATCATTGTTACCAACACTGCTGCTTTCTGATTATTTTAAACTGTATAAGAGTGAAAATAAAACTGACTTGACTGGCACTCAGTAGAGTACCTTGAGGTACAACAGAACCCACTCATCACCATAGTAACCCCCAATACACAAGCTGTTTTAATTACTGTAAATGTAATTATTTTAATACAAAATTGGGGCGTAAAATGATTTCAAATGATCATACTTTCAGCTTGTTGTTGCAGTCATTATCCAGATTTGTACAAAAATAAAAGTTTATAGAAATAAAAATCCACATGTATGATTTATTGATATGTATATATTTACTGAGGTCTGTGGCATTATTATCCCCGTAAAGAGGTCCTTAGTCTGGGTCTCAATAACATAAGATCACTATCCTCAGAATCATTGTTGATTAATGATCTAATTATTGATCATCACTTAGATATGTTTGAGTTATGTGAAACCTGGCTTAAACCTACAGCTGTCCTCCCCTTAAATGAGGCCTGCCCACCAGCATATACATTGGTCACGTCCCTCACGGTGTGAAGCAAGGTGGGGTGTTTCTCTTATTTATAAATCTAGGTTTAGCTTATTAACTGTTGGGGGGTCACAACCACAGAATCTCATCTCTGCTGTTTGCGGACGATGTGGTTCTGTTGGCTTCGTCAATCAGGACCTTCAGCATGCACTGGAGCGGTTTGCAACCGAGTGTGAAGCGTCCGGGATGAAAATCAGCACCTCCAAATCCAAAGCCAGGTTCTCGACCGTAAAAAGGTGCTTTGCCCTCTCCAGGTCGGTGGAGTGTCCTTGCCCCAAGTGGTGTAAATATCCCGGGGTTTTGTTCACAAGAGATGGACGGATGGAGCGTGAGATCGACAGACGGATCGTTGCAGCATCTGCAGTGATGCGGTTGCTGTATAGGACGGTCGTGGTGGAGAGACAGCTGAGCAGGGGGCAAAGCTCTCAATGTACCAATAGGTCTACGTTCCGACCCTCACCTATGTTCATGAGATTTGGCTCACGACCGAAAGAACAAGATCGTGATTACAAGCGGCTGCGATGACTTTCCTCCGCAGGGTGGCTGGACGCTCCCTTAGAGATAGGGTGAGGAGCTCGGTCACGGGAGAGGGCTTGGAGTCGAGCCGCTGCTCCTCCACAATCGAAAGGAGCCAGCTGAGGTGGCTCGGCATCTTTTTCGGATGCCCCCTGGACACCTCGCGTGAGAGGTGTTCCGGGCAGGTCCCATCGGGAGGAGGCCCCAGGGAAGACCCAGGACACGCTGGAGGGACTATGTCTTGCAGCTCGCATGGGAATGCTTCAGGGTTCACCGGAGGAGCTGGGGGAGGTGTGTGTGGATCAGGAGTTTCTGGGCGGCTTTGCTGAGCTGCTGCCACCCACAACCCAATCTAGGATGAAGCGGAAGAAAATGGATGGATGGATGGATGGATGGATGGATGGATATGGATGGATTGGAGGATGGATGGATGGATGGATGGAGGGATGGATGGATGGATGGATGGTTTATCTTATTAGCTGTTGGGGGTCACAATATAACTCGGTTGAGCATCTGATTCTCCCTCTGCTCAGGATATTATGCATCGCCAAGGTCAGAAGAATAAAATTAGCCGTATTACTTTGTCACTGTATATAGGCCTCCTGGCCCATATTCTGAATTCTTAGATGAATTTGGTGCGTTCATCTCTAACTTGTCAACTCGTGCAGATAACATTCTGATCATTGCTGACTTTAACATTCATATAAATAAGCCTTATGATTCCCTCTGTAAATCATTTAAGGAAATTGTGGATGCATTAGGATTTTGGCAATGCATTCGGACTCAATTCTTATTAGTGGAAATACCCGTGGATATGTTCTCGCACGTGGTATTGCTGTCACGAATATTGACATCATGCCTCTTACATCAGTGGTCTCTGATCACTCACTTATATATCATACGGCAATGCATCATCTCCTCAACTAAGACTGAACTCGAAGCTAGACTGCCTGATGTCTTAGCTTCACATTTGACATATATCCAATCAGTAGACAGTCTTGTGGATAGTTTAAATCCGGGCTCAAAACTACACTCAACATGATTGTGCCACCTTTGTTAAAACTGCGCTCCCCAAAAACAACCACCTGTAAGATTTCCTGGATTACTTTGAGAAGAAAATAGAAGGCATTACGTTAAACATATCCCAGCATGCTTTAACCCAGTCACTACACCCTACTATTGAGGTGGGCGCCATTACTGAGGTATTACCTAGATTTACAGAATTGAGAGTATCTCTCTAAGCATGCTGACGAAACTCGTAACATCAACAAATCGCACAACCTGTTTATTTGATCCTATACCAACAAAACTGTTTAAGGACCTGTGGCACATATTGCAGTGCTTTGGGATTACCTTTCACTGCTATGCTGATGATACTCAGTTATACATGCCGATAACTGCTGTAACCTCATCCACATAAAATCCTTAGAAGATTGCCTTGCATCAGTGAGAAATTGGATGTCTAGAAACTTCCTACTTTTAAACTCTGAAAAGACTGAAATGATGGTTCGTGGTCAAATGAGACATTGGCATCAATTTGACCAGTTAACACTTAGCCTAAGCTCATGTGTCATACATCACACTGACAAAGTGAGGAACCTGTTAAGGATTATATATATATATATATATGTTATCACTGTTAACATTTGTACCTTCGTCTTCTTTCTTATGAAAACGGTGTTGTGCTGTTTGCACCTAACCCTGAGAATGTATGTGTTATTCAACCTTGTTTTAGCACTCTGGGGTCAATCTGAGCTGGGAATGAAGGGCTGGATGTACTTATTATTATAATATAACTTTGTTTTCGCAGCCTCTAACGACTGGGAGTAAGAGAACGTTTTGACTGTTGTGATGTGGTGCTTAGTGTGAAGGAGTGTGAAGGACAGGACACTTCAGGCAGATGCAGAACAGCTGATAACTGCAACAGACGAACGAGATGTGCTGACCTGTGTAAAAGAAAGTGTTCTTCCTTACAGCTGCACTTATTGACGTAGCGTTTATGTTACGGAAGAAACTTGTCTTGCGTCATCACCCCCCACCCTTAGGACAAGTTTTTGTTTATGTGATGAGGGCGTCTCTTAATAAAAGAGCGGAAAAGCAGGCCAGACTTTAGTGTAGCCTTGGTGTACAGCCTGACTGCACTCCGCGCGTAAAATTGACATTTCTGTCTCACTGGTGTTTCTTGACTCTGTTTGTCTTGTTAAAGGGTTTTAAAAATGTTTGGAGGAGAAAATACCCAACATTGACTGGGGGCTACGTCCGGGATCTCAACAATACCGGAGGTGTCCGGCGGAGGTCGTCAAGGTCCAGACGTAAATCCTTGGCCAAGGTCCGATCGATCGATTGATCGGTCTGCAATTGTCGACCACCGTTGGCATCGTCTGGTTGACGAGATTTTCCCAAAGAAGACAGACAGGAGTCGAGTCAGTGAGTAAAATTTCTTTGTAAACAGTACTGAGTGAGTGGTGTTCAGATCGCATAAAACAGTTAATTCCGCAAGCGATGATACAGAATCGTCTGTTAATGCAAAGCAGTTAAACTCTGTAAGGAGGGTGCGACTCCGCTGTTTATATACGCGTACCGGTAGGGGATAAAAGTGATCACATAAAACAGTTAAACTCCGTAAACGAGGATACAGAATCGTCTGTTAATGAAACACAGTTAAACTCTGTAAGGAGGGCGGACTCCTCTACGGTTGCGAGGGACCGCACTAGTTAAATTCCGGAAGGAGGATACGGACTCCTCTGTTTTAATACGTAAAGGAAATCCCGGGTAGAAATACGTGCACTGTAAAAAAGCAGTTAAATTTGGTAGGGACGGCGGAGTCCCCTAATGCAGGACATTAGTTAATTTCACGGGAGGGCGAGCTCCCCTGGCATAGAATAACGCGTACGATTAAAAAGTGGTTTCTATGTGTACATAGTGTAATTGTGTAAGTTAAATAACTGTGTGAAAAGTGTAAGACTTTGGAACAACGTTAGTGACAACCGTGCGTGTGGAAGCAGAGGCAAGTGATTCCGCTTCCTACGGGAGGTGAAAGGAATCAACCCACACGACGCAAATTAATTGTCACGTCCAAAGAAAGTGTGAAAACTTCAGATTTAGAACACCCTAGGTGTGCCCCCCGTCTGAGTCCAAATTATAACAAGGGATAATAAAAATGGGGGGGTAAGACGTCTAAAATAAGGAAAATTATCAACTGACGACTGGAAATTTATGGAAGCGAAAAAAAATCCAAAAGCAACAAAGAAATTGGAGACCTGGATAATAAAACATGACTTTGACGGACGACTGAACCTGATCATTATACAGAAGCTAAAGAAGGAGTTAGAACAGCAACATAAAGGTGATGAAGAAAAGATGCAGAAGTAGGGGCAGATTTAGTGGCATTTTGAGGAAGAAGCAGAGAACAGACAGAAAGGAGCAGAGAAGCGACGATTAGAGAAAGCAAGGAAAAAGAAGCTGTAGGTAAGGCAGAAGAAGATGTGATAATTCAGCACAGAGAGCCAGAAACAGCCTCAACAATCACCGCCGCTGGATCGTCGGTGACAAAGAGACCTTTATCTCCTCTACCAGAGGATGACGATGTACCGCCACCACAGTATGATTTGGCAGTAAAACCTAAGGTAAAAGAGAAAAACCAGAAAAACCACAAACACCAGTCAAGCAAAAGTGCCTACAGCCCCTCCCATGGTGAACACAGTGACCAGGGAGGTGCCTATCCTATGATAGAAGTACCAAATCCTCGTGCAGGAACAGCAGGACATCGAACAACCATGCTCGTATATCGAACATGGAATGCTGATGATATCAAAGCAGCAGTCGACATGATACCATCGCCACATGTCGGTATTGAGGGATTTATGCAGGATATAGAAAACATTAGAAATTCTTACCACCTTAATGGACCTGAAGTCCAACAGGTGTGGATGAAAGCATGTGGCCCTAAATGGAGTCAGATACGCGGGGACTGGAATCCTGCAGACCAACAAGGCGTACCACTGACACATGATGATCTAGTCTTGAAAACAAGAGTGGAAGCTATGATTACACGTGCAAAAGGTGTGTTAGGACCAAAGATAAATTATACTGAAATTACCAGGACAACTCAGAAAGAAGGAGAACCATGGATAGAGTTTAGATGCAGATTTGAGAGTGTATTTAGGGTCCATAGTGGCATATTGCCAGGAACACCAGTGTATGAAAACAAATTGAAAAATATTTCACCTGTGAAGCTGACAATGACCGATTTGATTCATGATGGCAACTCAACAGCTGTCATAACAGTAACAGGTGCCACTGAAGATGTATCCAAATTGAGATTCACAGGTATGCCATTACATATGTCACTTTGTAAGCCATATTGGACAGAATGGCAAGAATTGGGACTGACAGTCATAACAGCTTTGTCAGCCTCTGATTGGAGCAGAGTTGGACCACGAACGGAGTTCAGTCCATCAACCAAGTTGTATAAAGTGCCAGTTAATGTCTCATTGGTGCTGACAGCTGGAACACACATTGATGTGTCCACTTCACAATCCTGAGTGTTTCAGTTGAGTCCTGAAGAAGATGCTCTTCTCTCTTCAGTACCGTCAGGATTGTGGACAACAGGTCCTTCAGACGTAGGACTGATTAAAAATGCACAACCTGTAGTTATAAGACAAAAAACAGAATACAGACCATGTGTAAGACAGTATCCTTTGAAACCTGATGAAATTGAAGGAATCAGGCCAGTAATAGAGGATTTATTAACAGCAGGAGTAATAGTGCCATGTCCAGATTCACCATGTAACACACCCATATTTCCTGTAAAAAAGGCTCCGCCCTCAGTGGGGTGGAGAATGATTCAAGATCTGCAGGCAGTAAATGCTGCTGTGATTAAAAGAGCACCATGCGTCCCAGATCCACACACCTTGTTAAATTCGCTGAGACAAAATTCTAATAGTTTTCTCAGTAATTGACATGAGTAATGCATTTTTCTCTGTGCCAGTACACCCAGATAGTCATTCTGGTTTGCTTTTACCTTTAAAGGACAACGATATACATTCACCAGATTACAGCAGGGTTACGCAGAGAGCCCAACTATTTATTCTCAAGTCATTTCAGCATGTTTAGCTAATTTCGTTCCACCGGCAGATAGCCAACTATTAGTGTATGTTGATGACAGTTTGATTGCCTCTGACACACGAGAAAACTGCATAATTGACACAGTAGCATTATTATGTTCTTATTTTTTGGACAATGGCCACAAAGTGAGTAAAAACAAAGTTCAGTTGTGTAGGGATAAAGTAAAATATTTAGGACATGAATTATCAGCCACAGGGGCGCACGATCCTGTCTGACAGGAAGGAAGCAATTTTGCACGCTCCAAAACCACAAACCAAAAAGCAGATGATGTGATTTCTTGGACTGACTAATTACTGCAGGGCATGGATTCCCTGTTATGCAGAATTGACTAGTCCACTTCTGATTTGATGTACAAGGATGATATTTCAATGTCAACCGTGTTGGAATGGAACAAAGATGCTGAGGAAGCTTTTGTAAAAGAAAACAAACAGTGTCATCCACAGTTTTGGCACTACCAGATTATAGTAAACCATTCATTCAAACAGCTGATTGTAAGAATAAGTTCATGACTAGTGTTTTGGTTCAAGTGTATGGCTCAAAATTAAGGCCGTTGCCCACTACTCATCTAAATTGGATGCAGTGGCAAGTGCTCTACCACCATGTGTACAGGCTGTTGTTGCAGCCTCTATGGCTGTTCAAAGTAGCAGTAATGTTGTTCTATTCCATCAGCTGACATTGAAAGTTCCACATGCAGTCTCTGCACTTCTGTTGCAGACAAACATGAGCCTTTTGTCCCCAGCAAGACATCTTTCGTGCATGTCCTTGCTATTATCACAGCCACACCTTACGATAGAGCGATGTACAACATTGAATCCCTCCACATTGATACCTTTACCTGAGGATGGTGAGCCGCACAATTGTCTTGATGTAGCAACAGTCTGTACGAAAGCACGCCCAGACCTCCGGGACACACCCATCCCAAACAGTACAATCGTGTATGTGGATGGTTTCTTCCACTAAAATGCTTATGGACAAACACAATCTGGATATGCTGTTGTCACAAATTCAGAAGTATTGGATTCTGCTTCATTGCCATCGTCATTTTCAGCACAAGCAGCTGAATTAGTTGCTTTAAACTGCGGCTTGCTATCTGTTTAAAGGTACGGCTGTATCAATTTATACAGACAGCCAGTACGCTTTCAGCACAGTGCATGTGTTTGCAAAACTGTGGGGGAGAGCGTGGAATGGTGACATCATCTGGAGAGCCAGTGACTCATGCCACTCTCCTAACTGCACTACTGAAAGCTGTGAAGTTGCCTCAACAATTGCTATATGCAAATGTGCGGCTCACACCAAAGGCTCTGACAGTATTCAAAAGGAAATGATTTTGCTGACAGAGCAGCAAAAGAGGCAGCAGCAGCTTCTTCTATTTTTGTTGTACAGGGAACTACTCCAATTTGCATTTAGGTCATACACTGCTTGCTGACATGCAACAGCAGGCACTGACAGAGAAAAACAAATGTGGATAGCTAAAGGGGCTACGTATGCAAATGATTGTACGTATGACCACAAAAGAAACCCATATTGCCAAAAAATATGTTTAAATGGGCAGCTATTATGAGCTATGGCGTGACGCATGTCTCATCAGGGGGTATGATAGCGCAATTGCAATCTATTTTTGTCTTTATGGGGTCGATGCATATGCAAAACAGCATTGTAGAGCATGCATGATAGGTGCAAAACACAACTCACAAGGCAATTTGAGACCCCAAAGAGGTAATTTCCAACACCACAATATCCCTTTCAAGTGATTCATATGGATTATATACAGCTGAGTAAACATGAAGGGAAGGAATTTTGTTTAGTCATAATTGATGCCTTCTCAAAATGGGTAGAATTGTTCCCTACAAAACATGCAGATTCACTTACAGTGGCTAAAGCATTATGCAAAGACATCATTCACGATTTGGAATACCAGAAACAGTCTATTCAGATAATGGAGCGCATTTTGTTAATACAATAGTGCAATACATAGGAGAAGCGCTACAGGTTAATCTCAAAAATCATTGTGCTTATCATCCACAAAGTGCCGGATTAGTGGAAAGGACAAAGGGCACAATAAAAATAAGATTAAGGAAATGTATAGAAGAGACAAAACGAACCTGGATTGAATGTTTGGACCTAGTAAATTGTATATGAGAATAACACCAACACCATCAGGGTTAACACCATTTGAGATACTTTATGGACGACCATATCGTCTACCATTTTGACATGGATACTAAAAACAGCAGATGAGGAACAAACATTAGCAAATTTATGAAAAAGACATTAACACAGAAAGAGATAACTTAAACACATTTACTGCCGAATAATTTGATCTTCCACAGGACGGCCTTCCAGTAGTCTAGCCAGGAGACTGGGTGTTCATCAGAGTCCAGTCCTCATTGGGAAGGTCTATACCAAGTGCTGTTAACAACACCAACTGCAGTAAAGATAGCGGAGAGATCAACGTGGATACATCACTGTAAGATACAGCGTGTGTTGGCGGCCCTCCACAGTGTAAGGGGAAGTCTGGCTACAAAGGGAGTCTATTTAATTAGCAATAGATTGTCTCAATGCCAGTGAAGCAGGGAGATCCTTGCACTATTAGGTGAGGTGGCTAACAACACTGTATCCTAGCAATCATGACTGAACTACAGCAGACCCCGGAGCGGCGGGCTCAGCGCCGCCGCTGCCGGACTGTTGGTAGGGCAGGCCGGTTGCGTTGTGATCTTAGTGTGTTTCGTGCTCCTCGATTCCTGGCCTGGTGGTTGACCCAAGATTGCAGCTCACTGTGGACCGAGCCAGAGAACAACGCAAGCAACGTCAGAAGAGGTTTATTCATAATGTGAACGAGACAGATGGACACCCTCATATATACCATACTAATATGTGGTACAGATATGTTCATTTATTGGCTATGGAATTATGTTACTAATTGTTATGTTTGTTCGCAAATACCTATATCCTCAACACACCCAGCTCTGACGGCTAAACCGTACCCTGCTAGGGTGACAGAATGTCTTATCATACGGATGCATAATCAACTGTATTTCGGGGGCAGTTCTAACACCACTTGCCTCAGTGCAACCACTTATATGATAGGGATTTCAACAGAGGATGTACAAGCGAGCCCAAGTGCTGCTCCATTGACTAGACTGAAGGGAAACGCAAAAATATCATCACGTTAATTGTCATCACAACGGCCATTCCCAAATTGCTTTTAACGGACAGGGAATAAAACTGTAGGTAAAATTAAGAAACGTCTGCCAAAACCTAATATGTGGATGGTACTTATCTTCATCACATTGGACGGGGATGTAATTATACAGGCTCCTGTCCATGGGGAACGGATGAATCATGTGCTTATGTTAGTAAGTTTTTGCTACCACCTGTAAATGGTACTCCGGTGTATGATGACATCTATGGCTTTGTGGTTCCAGACTGTACATGAGTCTCCCACCAAATTGGGGTGGTGTGTGTGCACCTACCCAGGTGACTGACCATACATATGTGGTAGGACCTCCACAGAGAAGAATGGCAGCACCAGACGGAGGAGATTGATATACCCAGATGTGTTACCACATGATCACATGTGGGGCTCGGATTTACTAAAGGACCAAAAAATTGTGGTCTGTAGGAGATAAAATAGCACATTCATTGTTCCCCTGGATAGGAGTGGGAAAAAATTCATTAATGATTGAAACTCTGATTATCGATTGGGTCTGTTCATGAATGTAACTAAAAAAATAGTAGCAGCTCAAAACACTGAAATAGATGCTTTACGTACCATGGTGATGCAAAATCGCATGGTTTTAGACTTGCTTACTGGTTCACAGGGAGGAGTTTGTGTTCTGCTGAACACAACATGCTGTACTTTCATCCCAGACTCCATTCATTCAGTGGATATGCAGGACGCATTGGAAGAGCTGAATAAACTTCGTGATGCAATGCATAAAGACACCCTAGCCGTGAACCGGTGGAATCCCTGGTCCTGGTTGACTTCAGGACCATGTTGGCAGTTACTATTGAAAATGGTGACACCAGTTATTATAGTCCTAATTCTGATTGGACTTTGCATGTGTTGTGTGATCCCTTATATCAAAACAATGGTTGGCAAAATGGTGTCAAATACATTTGTACAGTGTAATCTGGCCTTCCAACAAACTATGCCAAAATATCAAGCATTGAAACAGTCAGACCTTAGTGGAGAAAACTATAATGACTGTACTGGAATTATGATGATATTGAAAAGCTCACAACTCCAGTTCAAGCTTGAACTGTTGACGTGATGAGTTAACACACTCTTAGCCTATGAAGCTTTAGCTGAAAAAGTAATAAGACAAGTGGTGTAGTCGAATAATACAGAAAAACGGTTCATTTATACCAGTCAGCCGAAGTGATGTATGGTGGTGGTGTGGTGATAACAGAATCTTGACAGACTGCCACGAAATGTGTCAGGTTATTGTGCATTAATATCATTATTGTTACCCATGACCCCTGAAGACGTTACGACATATGCAGCCTCTCTTATTCCTGAGGATTGGCAGAAAGGCATAGCCAGACATAGAGTAAAAAGAGATTGGAAAGGAGTAGGAAATCCAACTATATTGACGCATTAGGAGTCCCCAGAGGAGTGCCTGACGAGTATAAACTGGTTGATCAAATAGCAGCTGGATTCGAATCTTCCATCTGTTGGTGGTGTTCAATTAATAAAAATGTGGACAGAATAGATTAAGTTAATAAACTAACTAACTAAGCGGGGTGATGCCTACTGTATGTTTAACAGGTGATAAACAGGTGGGAAATGTTAAGGATTATATATATATATATATATATATATATATATATGTTATCACTGTTAAACATTTGTACCTTCGTCTTCTTTCTTATGAAAACGGTGTTGTGCTGTTGCACCTAACCCCGAGAATGTATGTGTTATTCAACCTTGTTTTAGCACTCTGGGGTCAATCTGAGCTGGGAATGAAGGGCTGGATGTACTTATTATTATAATATAACTTTGTTTCGCAGCCTCTAATGACTGGGAGTAAGAGAACGTTTTGACTGTTGTGATGTGGTGCTTAGTGTGAAGGAGTGTGAAGGACAGGACACTTCAGGCAGATGCAGAACAGCTGATAACTGCAACAGACGAACAAGATGTGCTGACCTGTGTAAAAGAAAGTGTTCTTCCTTACAGCTGCACTTATTGGACGTATGCGTTTATGTTACGGGAAGAAACTTGTCTTGCGTCATCACCCCCACCCTTAGGACAGTTTTTGTTTATGTGATGAGGGCGTCTCTTAATAAAAAGAGCGGAAAAGCAGGCCAGACTTTAGTGTAGCCTTGGTGTACAGCCTGACTGCACTCCGCGCGTAAAATTGACTTTCTGTCTCACTGGTGTTTCTTGACTCTGTTTGTCTTGTTAAAGGTTTTAAAAATGTTTGGAGGAGAAAAATACCCACAGAACCTTGGGGTAATTTTGATCATACATTGTCCTTTGACCTCCACATTAGAAATATTACGAAGACTGCTTTCTTTCACCTGCGAAATATAGCAAAGATTCATCCCATCCTGTCTATGGCTGATGCTGAGACCCTGATCCATGCATTTATCTCTTCTAGACTGGACTACTGCAATGTTCTAATTTCTGATAAACCGCAGTCCAGCATTAGGGCTCTCCAAATGGTTCAAAATGCTGCAGCCAGACTTTTGACATGAAGCAGAAAGTTCAGCCACATTACACCTATTTTGGAATCCCTTCACTGGCTTCCTGTCCCAGTGAGATCAGATTTAAGGTTCTGCTACTTATATATAAAATTGTTTACGGACTGGTAACTCTCTACCTACATTTCCTGTATATTCGTTCTGTGAATTTTTTCTGTAATTTATGTCTGTAGCATGCACCAAAGGGTCACCTCTTTGAGTCTGGTCAGCTTGAGGTTTCTTCCTCAGAGGGAGTTTTTCCTTACCACTGCTGCTCTGGGGGTTAGTAAGGTTAGATCTTACTTGTGTGAAGCGTCTTGAGGCACTCTGTTGTGATTTGGCACTATATAATTAAAATAAAATTAAATTGAAATTTAGAGGTCATGGTTTCAACTGCCACCCAGAGTATGCAAAAAGGTATCACCTGATTTCATGAAACATGGTGGAGGGGTGGGGCAAGAGTCAGAGGCTCCTATATTACTTTCATGAGTATTCAGAAATAGTGCTTTTAGTATTAGATGGACTTTGCAATCGCGTGTCACATGGCTGTCCAATCAGATGCCGCACTGGCCGTGGACTGCCGTGTCACATAGGGTGTACAAGGGATCTATGCAAATCATATGGGGTGATGCTTTTGCGAGCATTTTTTTATTTTTAACTCTGTTGTGGGGGCATGTGTACACTGTTGCCTGGTGATCCCACCTCCAGAGGGACATGCTGAATATGTCTTGATGGGTTGTCCACAACTCTGACATGCTGGTCAGCTGTGTGTCAAGCCTGTGGGATGGCAATGTATGTGTTTACATGATGGCCATCATGGACATAACAGGCTGTCCAGATGTGCAAACTGCACTGGACAGCAATTGCGCTGCACTCCGGCCGCTGTTCGAGCATTTTCCACCTCACCCGCACCTTGACAATGTTGGATTGTGGTTTGGGGGGAGACACATGATCGCAGAGCAACTTAGAAATGCAGGGCCATTCGCACAGCCAGCTCAAAAGTGGTCTGCCTGCTCTCTACTTTCGTGCTGGCAGTGCGACTGGCCCCACCTTTTCTAGGTGTCCTGCGAGTGGTGTCGGATGTTGGTGGGTGGCACCTGGAATCTGGCCAAGAGTGGGTCGAATGGCCACTCACCCGGCATTCGCCGTCATTCAGCTGCTGTTGTGAAGGCTGCTTTGATTGTGCAGCCCCTTGGGCCACACCACAATTTGTCCGACCTGTGTACGACATGCCGTGAGAATGTTGCGAGCACGATCAAAATGGCAGTGCGACCTCATCTTGCCTGCCGTTCGAATGGGTTTCCTGCGCGAGTGACATGTGAATGTAGAGTGCATGTGCTGTGGCCAAATGGTGTGGCATTCGAGGTGGCTCAGAAATTTCACGAGTGGCATTCAAATCCTCCTTCGTGCGCCATTTGTCTCAATCATGTTATGTGTGAAGGGGGCCTAAGTTTGGGAATGGTGTTGATTTTACTTGTAAAATTTATATTTATGGCATTTGTTATAGTTGTGATACATATTGATGTATAGCACATTGACATGGATAATCTGAAATAAAAGTGTGACATAAATAAAAACATTATTATTATTAGGCTATAGATTTCATCTTTCTGCTCATGTTGTACTTGTAACTTCTTTGTACTTGTGTCCTAAAAGCTAGATTTAGAAATTCCTCAGTTACTTAAATACCAGTCTTTCAGAGTTATATGATTAAACTTTTCCATTATGGTGAGTGATACAGTCATCTTTCAGTCCTCGTTGGATTTGTTCTTTTCCTGTGATACATCGTCAGAAACATTGAGATGATTGAGTTTTGACCAAAAATTTTGTCTAAAAGCTGATTCGTCACAGTGTTTTCACACCATGCTGCTTAATTTAAACTTGTTTTCCTGTTCACTTCCCATTACTACCCCATTGTCTTAATCAGCTCATCTCAGACTCGTGATATATACAGTCTCGATCTGTTGGACAGAATACTTTGAGAACTGCATGCCTTCTTCTTGACACTCAGTGTAGACTTTTTGCCTGACTTTCTGAGCAAACATTAGTAAACTTTCTTTTCTGTTGTGCCCTTTCTTTTTTATCTTTTTGTTATTTCACTTCCATATCGTGTATTGGGCTCGGAGGGTACTTTCTTTGATGTTTCGTCTGGCTGTCTGAATTCTATTAAAGCTTGCAGTTAAAAATGTCTGCTTGAGAGTCTCACATTGAACCCCCTGCTGTTCGTTAATACGTGCTGAGTTTATGTCTAAAATTGTGTGAAACAGCTTCATGAAAATGTAAATAATTACAATTACTACATTTTACAACAAGGTCACAGAATGTAAATTGGTGTAAATCCTGAAGAAGTACAACCTCTCTTCAAGTGAACTTTTGGGGTCAGTGGTCAAGACCATGAGGTCTGCAACTGAACTGTGCAGGCCTACTCTATGTTCAGTGTAAAAAGAAGTCTGCAGGCTGAGTGCTTGCGTGTTGTGTCCCATACTGTGAAGAAAATCGCCTGCTGGGGTCAGACAGTCTGATTCCACTGAATCTCTTAAATCCAAACTTATGACAGCGGTCTTCAATGTCATTGTTTTAATTATGGTGATGATTTATTGTTTAATGTCATTTCTTAACCTGCTCTTATACATTTATTGGTTTGTTCTGATGTTTCACTGTGATTGTTTCATTGTTCCATGCTTGTTTGACTTTGAAGTGGCATAGGCTCTAGGCTTCCGTAGCTGTGATTGGAGGAACTACAACCCCAATTCCAATGGTGTGTGTGGATCGGGAGGTCTGGGCAGCTTTGTTTGAGCTGTTGCCCCCGTGACCCGACTCCGGATAAAGCGGAAGAAAATGGATGGATGGGTGGATGGATGGATGGATGGATGGATGGATAGATTCTATTTTTATTTACATTTTACACAACATCCCAACTTCATTGGAATTGGGATTGTATGAATAGTGCAACTTTATGATATGGGCTTTCAAAGTAAGAGGATGCAACTTTTGGCACTCAGTGACAGATGATTACTGTTATAAAGGTGGTAATGGACAGGTTGTCTGCCTGGGTGGTGTCCATGCTGTTTTTTTCAAGGTTTAGGGATGTGTTGGTTAGAGTTACACATTTGCTGGGCTATAACATGATGAGGTTGTGTGACCAGTTCCTGTTCTTGCTGCCTTATACCTTCCCCAACTATTCATCACATACTTCTTTTACTGCTGGGTGCCAATGAGAACCAAAGGAAATTCATTGTACCCCCATCACACTCTTGGCAGAATGAGCCTGAATCGCATCTGAATGAAAATTTGACCCGTATTCACTGCATGCACGCATTCAGTGTCGAGGTGCATTTGAAATCGTAGTGTTGTAAGAGCAGTCTAAACAGTCAGGCGTCCGCCTCAAATGTTTTGGACATGTTCAAACAGTTGTGGCGCATTCGAGGTGGAACCACTAACAAACGACAGTTGAAGTGCCATCTGACAGCAGTCCTTGCTGCATTCTAAACAATCGGACAGCATAAAAGCAGAATGTGTGAAATTCTGTTCACTTTGGGGGACATTTAGCATGTTACATCACTTTAAGCAGGTGGGATGAGTTCATCACTGAAATCACCTGCTGGAATCACTGGCTGCAAGGAAAACCTGCACCCTCTCAGCCCTTTCTGGAATACTTTGGACACCACTGGCTTAAAATTTCTTAAACTAAGGAGTTTCAAAAAAAAATCACCACCAGACAGTTGTCATGGAGGGAGGAACTATCTATAAAGCTCAGGCTGTAAACGTGTCTATTGAGATCTAAAGTTAGAGAATTTTAACATGGGTGCCCACGTCTGTCCCATCTACTGTACTTTGTGTGTTTTATTTTGATATCCCTTTTATCTTGTGCATTGTCATTGCTTTCTTCCTGTGTCTGCACAGGTGTGTCTCATCTGTGTAATCATGGTGCTGCAGCCACAAGCCCCGAGCTCTCTTAGCCAGGAGTGGTTCCACCTCTATATCCTTTCACTAAGGTACTTATATCATGTCTCCATATACATTTCAGCATGCTTTAACTTTTTCTTGGCTTTTTTTTTTAAATATTATTATATTAGTGATAAAAATGGAGGAGGTGGGGTACAATTATTTTAACCTAACAGCTAACGTTAGCTTAACTAGCTGGCAGCAGCACCGTTTATCACAGCTAACAATATAGTCGGTTCTGTTCTGTTTGAGAAACTAATGTTAATACACACTTTTGTTACATGTGTTGTTATATGTATTTGTTAATACCATTATTGTAGGGTTAAACTATGCTACTGTACTTATATGCTAGTTACCGGCTTTGTTTAACCTTGTCGGCTAGCAAGGTACGGTTGCTTATTAACGGCTAATTTAACGGTCGCTCATCTAGCTATAGTTAGCTTATTTTCATGATTTACATTTTTATTTTACATGGTGTAGATTTTTAATGATTCTTCAGTTTATGGGTTCTTTATAAATATCAACATATAGTAACTAAGTTTGGGGTTTCCATTAGGTACCATATATAATATCTATTTTGTCTTCCTATAGTAAACTAGCAGGGTGAACTTTAATAAATACCTAATACATATTACACAATAGCTTCTGTTTCTATAATAAAATAACCATATTTTTAGCTTAGCCTACTAGCTATAATTTAATTTTACTACTAGTCGACAGACTAGGTATATGTATACTGCAATCTTCTCCTGTATGAATATTTAGGTTTTAGAAGCTAACTCCTATAATATTATGTAGTATCTATATTTCTTGTATATGTTGTTTATTACCCTTATTGTGCAAATATCACTTATATACATGATGTCCATTTTCTTGAGCCGCTTGAGTGGGTAGGGAGAGTTCCCATGGGATAAAAAAGTTTTTCAACCATCCCTGGTTCCCAAGACCAGGCACCTAAGTGGCTCTTCTCTATTCTACTCTTCTTTTTAGATATTTAGATATACCTTAGTATAGTGTACACTAGTAGAGTTTTACCTTAATTAATTTAATTAAATTTAATTAGCTTATAAGCGCCAAATTACAGCAAAAGCCGTCTCAAGGCTCCTTACATAAAACAAGTCAACATAAAATGTAATAAATAATTAAAAATGAATAAAAAAAAATTCAAATACATAAATAAAAACAGAAGTAAAAGATAAAACAAATAAAAATAAAAACTATTCATAAAAAGAGAATAAAAATAGGTTTTGAGTCTTGACTTAAAAATGTCCACGGACTCAGACTGCCTCACGGTCACAGGAAGACCGTTCCACAGGGTGGGTGGATGATACGATAAGGCTCTTTGACTTGCTGACTTCTTCTTCTCCCTGGGAACACAGAGAAGTCCCACATCCTGCGACCGCAAGCTTGGGCCGGCACATAGAGTTCCACCAGATAAGCCAGATAAGATGGCGCCAGTCCATGAAACAACCTTATAAGTCAATAGCAAAACCTTAAAATCTGCTCTCACAGAGACAGGGAGCCAGTGCAAAGATGCCAAAATGGGTGTGATATGTTCAGATCTTCTGCTATGTGTCAGAGGTCTGGTGGCAGCGTTCTGAACCAGCTGAAGACCCCTAATGCTGGACTGTGGTAACCCTGAAAATAGAACATTACAATAATCTAGTCTAGAAGAAACAAAAGCATGAATAGAATTGGAATGTATTATAGAAGACATACTTTACAGAATTTTCATGTCTTGGTCTATTTAACCTCTCTGTCCTCCTGTGTTCCTTGCTAGATCGTCTTGTGTATTATGCTGAGCTTTCCTGCATTCTGCATTTTGTTGTACTCCCTGGTTACTGAACCCTGCATTGCCTCCTGGACTTTGAGTTTTTGCCTGCCCCTCTAGACAATGGTCCCAGGCCGGAGTGCCCCCTTGGTTTTGAAGCCCTGCCTGTTTTCCTGAACTGCACCATGCGCCTAATCCCCACAAGTCTGTTTGCCGTGTGTCACGCTGTGTGCAATACCCACTGTACTGGAGCCGTTCTCATTTAAAAGAACAGTTTTTTTACAGTGGGCTTCTATGGCAGTGTGCTCAGCTTCAAACAGCCAGTCAAGGAACTGGAACTTATTCCCTCATTCGGTGTCTTCATTTTGCACGGTTGGTGCTTACTACACCTCTTGAATCAAACTGACAAGCATCCAGCAGTTTATAATGAGATGCTTGTTAATTTGATGCCCTATTCAGCAGGATATGTAAGGGAGGTTAAGATAAAAGAACTGTTTGTCCAACCGTCATTACAACCACGAGGATGCCAGTAAACAGGACCCATCAACCCTCACTACAACAAAGAACTACTGTGAGATTCTACAGATTTCTCAAAGTGACAGAGAGAAAGAAATGTGAGGTTTCAGGGAAGAAGAAAAAGAATAGGGGAAGCAGCAGTCATAACCTAGATACAATACAGCCAGGTCCTCTGCTGTAATGTTTACTGCAGGATGTCAAGTGGGAGGAAACAAGAAAAACTGCAATAAAGCACTGATGATGACATAAAACGGAGAATGGAAACACAAATGCAGTCGGTGAGTAAAGGCAAACACTCAAAAGGGATAAAGAAAATGGGACATGTGGGGGAAGTTGCTTTGTAAAGAGTATAGCAGCGGGTGTCTAATGGCACTGCAGGCTGTTATGTGATGTATGGGCAACTATAGCGACAGTGCAGGAGACGAGAGAACAACAGGCGCTTACGCTAGCAGATGTTAGCTAAATCAACACTTTGCCATCTAAAGAAACACAGCGTGAGGCCAGGTGCCAGAAATATCGAGCGATATTCACTGGAAGATAACAAGAGAAGGTTTTGTATTACCTCTGAGAGTGTGTAGTTATTTTACTGTGGTATTCTGTGGAATCTGTGACAAATGCATATCTGCCCTTGCTGGCTGGAAGGACTGTGATACTTTTTGAATGGATGGAGGTTTTCCATTGCATAGTGCTGTTAAGATGTTTATCTGAAGTTGTTCTTCTTCCTCTTGGAGTTTATTATTCTGAATGTCAGTTTTTGGCTGTGATGAGATCTACTCCTAGAACATATCTGGATCTAATGGCAAAAATTCAGCTCCCTGGCTGAGACCTCCTGGAGATGCTTCCTGTTTGAAATGTTCGCCTGTTTGTGTCCTCAAGTGTCATTTATCTTTCACTCAACCAAGTGACTGAAAAAGACACTTAGCTGAGCAGTGAAACATCTTGAAGACCAGTAAGACAACCAGCTGCAGTGGTCTTTGGGATATTTCCAACCTGGATGACTGAGAATCTTCAATGATTTTGTTGGCATGCACGGTCAGAGAACTGTGGGATGTTGACAGTGATTTACATGAATAAATAAGAGACATATTTATGTGTAAAGGGTCAGTATGGTAGATTGCTACACAATAATTCCAAGCTTTCGTTTCTTCCCACATCCTTTCAGTCCTACAGGTTCACTGTTAAATTGTCATATTTATGAGTTTTTTGTTATTGTTGAGTCTGTGTGCCAAATAAATTTATTCATTCGTCCTCCAAGGTGTGTGTGTGTGTGTGTGTGTGTGTGTGTGTGTGTGAGTGTGTGTGAGAGAGAGAGAGAGAGAGAGAGAGAGAGAGAGAGAGAGAGAGAGAGAGAGAGAGAGAGAGAGAGAGAGGGAGAGAAGAGACCTCCTGTTGGAACAAAGCAATCTAAATGCAAAATATGAAGATATCTTTTTCATCAAAACAAAATATGCAGGTAGATTTTGATTGTAGAACAAACAAAAGCAGTTACTGTATTTGTCTGAGTATAAGTGATAGTTTTCTTTACTAGTTTAGGAGGTCCTGCAACCTATACTCCAATATGACTTACATACTGAAAAATCATGTGTTTGTTATAATAATTGATATTATTATTATTATTATTATTATTATTATAACTACATATACAAAGTGCTTCCCAAATTAACATACAATTTCAAAAACAATAAAACACCATACACAAAACATTGCAATTTATATATAAACAGGATGTTACATAAAATAATAAAAAAAAAATAAACATTGAGATGAAATTAAAGAAAAAAAGTTTATAAAAATTACCAAACATCATTGATTATACATAGCTAAGAAAAGAAAAGTTTTTGGACAAGTTTTAACAACTTCAATCAACCTTGTCTGCCTAATAGTCCATGGGACAAGAAGGTTTTCAGTTCCACTTAGTGGACAAAAGCTAATAAAATATTAACCCTTTAATGGTCAATTAAACCATTTGGTAGAGCATATTCATGTCTACGACATTAGCCACAGTGATTGCCAAGTGGTTAGTGCCTTTAAATTTCAATGCAGAAGGTTCCCAATTCAAACCCTACCCCTGCCACATTTCTCCATGTAATGTGGCATTGTGTCAGGAAGGGCATCTGGTGTAAAACTTGTGCCAAATCACTATGTATCTGCTGTGGTGACCCTGAGTGAAAGCAAGGGAGCAGCTGAATTTATTGATATCTACAGCATTTTATTGAAAAATGTGAGGATATTAAAGGGTTAAAAAGGAGTGGTGAATGGTCTACACTATCTGTTATGTGACTTATCAAGTCACAGGATAACATAGGTCAGATGTCAAAGCATCCAATGGATGTCAGGCTTGTTTGACTATTAATTTGGTGAGTAAGCATTTAACATGGTCAAACCTGTTGCATTTATCAGCGTTATGAGCTCAACCAATAATTTGCGTGACTTTTTACCAAAAGTGGAGAAACCTTTGACTCTCCCAAACTGAGCTGACCTTTGTTACAATTTTTGCACTTATTATTTACTGGATTGTACGTGTTGTTTAGTCCCCTTAAGTGCTACTGATTTAGTTAAAATTGGCTTTGCAGACTGTAACTTCAGTCAGAAAATTATTAGACAGCAAAAGCATACAGTCTGAAAACGCTCTCCCACCTGCTGTATTTTGCCCCTAAACATCAATACAGAGAGTACGCCAGCCCATGTGATTGCAGGGCATGTCACTGAACCAACTCAAACCTTGAGAATCTTATAATTCAGTAAAAAAAAAAAAAAAAAAAAAATCTGCCCTGAGATGAAAAGGCAGCCAAGAATACAAACAGAATGGCATTGTATGATAAATCGATGTGAAGTAGGCAGTTTCTCCAAAACTGAGTAACTGTGCAAGAAGAATGCAGCGCTCAATGAGTCATAGGCTTTTGTAGCTGTGATTAGACAAACTGCATCATACAGCTTTTGCTTGCTGCATCACAAGTTAGCTTTGGTGGAGTGGCAGATTTCTTAAAAAGAAGACCTGAAGTTTCAGCTCAAGTTTATCACAAGGCACATCTGAGACTAAAGCCTAGATCTGATCCTTTGTCTTATATGAAAATCTCTGTTTTGTATTCACACATCCAGGACAAACAAACAAAAAGTTGCATTCCTTGAAATTCTTCATGCACCGTAGGAATCCAGTGAGTCATGGCTTCTACCAGAATTTATGTGAGCTGTGTGGTCACATTTGTCATGCCTATTGTGTGCTAAACGACTTTTATCCACAGTTTGCTTTTGGTACTTGTCTTTGTATTTCCCAATGCTTAAAATGTTAATGTGAATACATTTTATTACATTTTATCTTTACTTTGTGTGCTTTTGGTCAAAGTCTTCATAGCCAGAATACACAGAGTACAGAAGAATTTTCCCAGGCCTTACTGACATTCATCTGGGATGTTTTCTGGCTTCTACATCATCCAGTGCTTGCATGGACGGGAGATTGGGTAGGAAAGTGTGAAGGCCAGCGGTTTGACTGCCTTTATTGACAAGGAAAGGTTGCTCACCTTGACTTCATGGATGATGCTGTGGTGCCTGGGTTTGTGATTATCCAGGATTCAGGGCTTTCAAAGACTTCCTGGATGTATGAAAGTGTCAACCTTGTTGAAACATTCACTTGCAGCGACAATCATGTCTCTGGATCCTCTGCCTGTGACATCGAGATGCCTGGGAAGAGTTTATGGAGTCACGAGGTCGCTGGACAGAGGTATTTGGTGATGTTAATATGTTGCAGGGGCCTCATGTATAAAGACTTGCATAGTTTCCTACTGAAACATGGCATACGCCAAAACCCATAAAGTTGTGTAAGCACAAAAATATCCAGATGTATCAAAGTGTGCATACACATGAATCCAAGCATTTCACTTTGATGCATCTAGACCTTAGCGTGGAGACGGACATACGCCATGTTTTTGTGCATATGCAGCCTTTGCACATGAGACCCCAGGTCTTAGGGTCCTGGTGCTAAGTGCCTTACTGTGTGGTTGAGAGGATGTGGAGCCAAACCAGTGATCTAACCAGTGAATTTTGGTGGTCACAATCCAGAGCTAGAGTTAAAAGTGAATACCCAGGTTTCACGTGGATGCAGCAGATAAATGGCTACTTTAGAGATATGGTAAGACTTTTACTGGCACAAACATCACTCCAGTCACCTCCAGTTTTGGTTTATCTTCATTGGCTGCCAGTAATTTTTAGAATTTATTTTTAAATTTTATTTTTAACTTTAGGGGCCCTACATGGACAAACTGCCAGTACATTAGTGACCTGCTGAAATCTTATCTTCTTCCCTGGCCCCTAAGTCATCAGGGCAGAGGGTGCTAATGGTCCCAAACACTCATTTTATACATTTGAACATTTCAAGCAGTCACACCAAGTCTCTGGAATGTTCTTCCTCTGTCTTTATGCTGCGTAGATTCCATTAGTAAGTCCCTTCGGCTGCTCCCTTGTTTGCACTCAGGGTTGCCACAGCAAATCCAGGTGGATCTGCATGTTGAATTGGCGCAGGTTTTACACCGGATGCCCTTCCTGATGCAACTCCACATTACATGGAGAAATGTGGCAGGGGTGGGATTTAAACCCGGAGCCTTCTGAACTGAAACCAAGCGCATTAACCACTTGGCCAGCACCATTAACTCTTTTAAAAAGCAGCTGAAGACACTTTACACAGACAAGCTTTTAACTAGACTTGCTTTTATCCTGTTTCTATTTTTATCATGTTTTGTATAGTTTGATATGCTATGATTTCATTTTTACTGTTTCTTATGTAGCATTTTGTGATTTTTATCTGTGATAAGTGCAATATTAATAAATGTTCCTTACTTATATTTGTATCAATTTTGTGCCTATGTGGTTGCCATCCAGGACAACAGGCATTGTATGTGGGGATGGTACCAGCGCATACACCCAGGCCTGACCTGCCTATGGGCAGATTGGGAAACACCTCTGTAATTAATAGCAGCCTCCTAAGCAACTACTTGCACAGATGAGCCAGAATGTACTTAATATCATCTTTTGTTGCCAAAAAGATTACAGAATTGAATTTGAGTACAAGCCACTGAGAAATGTGTGAAATGAATGAAATAATGAAGCCACATTATAATGCGGGTACACATGAAAACACTGTAGTAAATGTAATGTGCAGATGTCTGTTTCTTTGAGCTGATGACCTTTGCACTATTGTGCAGTGTGTGCACTTCACAGTACCATGTGTGTCCTCTGCTTTTGACATACAGCCTTTCAGGACTCCATCTCATTCATAATGCAGCTGAAGATGATGCAGCTCACCGAGGACTAGGCGTCGACTCATAAAAGCTGATATTTAAGTTCATTCTTGCTTGGAGGATTAATGACTGTGCAACTACACACTGCTTAACTCAACAATGAGTTCATCAAATCCTCCCGGGGTACTTCCAATAATTCAGTGTCAGACTACAATATGCCATTTGAAAACAGAATGGCTAAATTCAATTATTCTGTCTTCAACTGTGAGCTGTCTCAAATCTCACATAATTCTTCTTTCTGTTTTTACACCGCTAAATGTATTTAATAAAATGCTTTGTGTTGACTATGTGAATTAAGATTAATTAATTACCTTTCCAAATCCAACTAAGGCAGGCAAACCCAAAAAGGACTAAGCAGATCTCCAGGTCACAACACATGGTCAGAGATCAAGGGTGGAGGCAGACAGAGATGAGGATTCACAAGCTAGAGTTCAGAACACCAAGGAGTCAGAATAAAAAAAAATGTAGGAGAGATGAACCACAAAAGAATAAATACACAGTCTAGCACAGTGGAGAGTGCCTTAAGTAGGTGGGACTGTGATTGCCCAGGCAACAGTAGTTGTGCAGGAAAATAGGCACACTGAGTTAGCAAGACAGCAAGGGAGGCAGTACCACAACAATATCCCCCAGTCAACATGATACCGCTGGTGAGCAACCAGGCCGGACCAGACAGGCACAATGGAAATCCTAGACCAGAACAGAGTTAAGGATGAGGTGATGAAGGATTCAAGAATGCTCCTCTGGACCATAAGGCTCCCAGTTGACCAGATAGATGTTAGCTGACAGATGTAGTGGGAAACAAGTTTCCTGGACTCAGCCCTGAGAGGGATGTGCACAGCCACACTTCTTGTCCAGGCTGGTACTAGGGAGCTGGGGTGCAGTACCTGTCAGACAGCTGTTGGATCAATCCACTGCCTGAAGCAGTACGGACCGGGCAGATCTCCATATCCTGTGACATCTGTGAAGATGGACCTGGATAGAAGGAACTGAGACCTCTTTCTCCTGGTGAAGGAACAGTGGAGGTTGATAACCCAGTGAGGGGGACAAATCTGTGGCCAAACATGTCAGCAAATTATTGGTGGATTCCACCTGAGGGAGATGAGTGCTCCATTAGTACTGGTTGTTATGACAGACAAAGTGCAAAGCTACTTCAAGGTCTTGGTTGGCCCGTTCCATCTGTCCATTACTCTAAGGGTGGAATCCTGAAGAAAGGCTGACCTCGGCACCAAGACCATGTCAAAAATCCCCTCATACCTAGGATATGAATTTGTGGACACCCATCAGATACAATGTCAGAGGGGATGTCATGGAGCCTGAATATGAGTAGTTAGGAGGTCTGCAGCCTCCCAGGCCGATTTTCTACTGGCAAAACCAATGGGTGTGTGCAGTCCCAAGGAGACTACTTTGCAGGAGATTAGGATTTCAGACCCCCCTATTTTTACAGCCAAAGGTTGAATATTTTTCAATTTACCTCATGCGTGTGTATGCATATATATGTGTGAATGTATGTTGAAGTATAGATAAATAAATACAAATTACAAATTGTACACACTCATTTGCATGCACTACTAACATCTACTAACTATTGTACATTGATATATCCCATTCTGCCAGAATTTGCAGGCTCTCTGATGCCTGTCTCTTTTTATTTTAAAACGTGACAGACATTTGGATATGCCACACCATCGACAGCTCACCTTAAGAGGCTCTTAACACCATGCAAAGGCATTTGTCTTACAAACTGCATTATGTGAAAAATGTTGTTTTCCATTCGGCTGCTGCTGTTTTTTGTTTGGGGTCACCACAGCAGATACACCCAGATCCACATGGGCATTTGGCACAAATTTTATGCTGGATGCCCTTCCTGACGCAACTCCAGTGTAACCTGAAGAAACACATACAGCCGCTGGGGTTCCAAAGAGGTCTCCCACCCACGTACTAACCAGGCCCCGCACTGCTTAGCTTCTAAGATCTGACGGGATCAGGCTGACACAGAGCAGATCGGCTGCTCGTTATGTGAAAAATAATCAGTGGAAATTCCCTTATGGATGATCTTTATCAGAAACCCTGGCCTATGTTTTATCTACTCAGTTTTATCTCAAGAGGTGTGATTGAATTCCTACATAATAATGTAGTAATTTAATTTATCTGTCTTAGTTCAGCAAACATGACCAAACCATTACTTTCAGCCAGGTTTACATGTCAGGATTACAGGATTTCATTTAACTTAATCTATACTTATAAAACTCACCTCATACACAAATAACATCAAATAAGGACCAGATCACAGTCCTAGACACACAGACTGTGTGTCAGTGACTTTATTGATGCCAGATCAGTCATTGTGGTTGAAGAGCAGCAAAGTGATTTCCCCAAATTCAAAAATTACAGTATGCAGTCGACTGCACGGAATGTCCATGAGTTCACTGCAAAACTGATATCTAAGAAAGTAAAAAAGACTTGTTTAAAGAAAATTTGACTTATTTTTGTCTCAATAGAAAAATTATCTTGTCAAACATTTTCTACATAAGAAAAAATGTCCTACAAATTTTTCTTACCCCATTGTCAGATTCTTTTGCTTAATACAAAACAATTTGGCTGGATTTAGGATTATTTGGCTTATTTTGAGAGGGGCAGTTTTTGCCCCTCAGTGTTAACCCCACACCGACTTGACAGCAGGAAGTACAAGGTTAATACATATTTCATATACTACACGGCGCAGACACGTGTCTGCAGCTGATCTGAAATATTGCCTGTCATTTCTTTTATTCCTCTCAGCCTGGATTAGACTAGTGTTGATTTTTCTTGAAAGATGTAAATGGCCCACATCTTCACAACAGGACCTTTTTGGCTCATAGCAGTTGATTTATATTGTCAAGGAAAGTACTCTAAGAGTAAATCCTACATGTGCAGTGACAGTATTAACCACAACATCACCACAAATGTTCTAATTGTGTGTTGGTTTTAACATATGAAGGGGACAGATTGGCCTCAGTCGCAATATTTATTATGGGCGTCAAGGAAAAATTAACACAATATCAAGGAGAGGTTTTCACACAGATTTCCATGGCTTTTCACATTTTACTTTCACACCAAACTAAAAATTAAAACTTAAGATTCTTTTCATATTATAACCGAAAAAGCCTCATTAAAATGCACACATTCTTGCTTCCAAATATGAGCATTAGTTTCCCTCGGTGCCTCCTGCAAACAGTTTTATAGAGGCAGCTATCTCAAAAACCTATTACCAAAGCTAATGACAGCTACCTTTATATTCCACATCCGATGTTGTGGTAGAGCTAATGTTTTAGAAGAAACAAAGGTGTGAACACATATGACCCTCAGATGAAAGTAAAAACATGCAGCTTTTAAGTGTCAATACATTACTGGCAAAGAAACCACAGTGCTTCTTTACAGCATGTGAGATTTTTACAAAGCATTTTATTTGGTTAATTAAAATGCTTTGTAAAAAGCTCACATACTGTAAAGAAACACTGCTGTTTTAGTGAATGTTTTGGACATCGAAAGAGGAAGAACCCAGGTTATATAGGGAGAAGGATGCTGAGGATGGAGCCACCAGACTGGAGGAGAAGAGGGAGGACGAGGAGGTTTATGGATGTGGTGACGGAGAACATGCAGGTGGCTGGTGTGACAGAGGAAGTTACAGAGGACAGGGTGAGATGGAAACGAATGATCTGCTGTGGTGACCCCTAATGGGAGCAGCCAAAAGAAGATTTTATTTGATTAATTTGAATGCTTTTGGGGACATCCTGATCCTCAACACATTGTTGAGCATCATAGCCTGTGTATGCATAGAAACAGTGAGTGCTATGCATTGAAAGGGTAGAATTTCTGATTTTATCCCAGCGTTCATTGGGAATGGTTCCTGCAATGTTCAAAGCTTGGATAAAATGGGTGTTGGACAGGGTTGTGTAAACCAACAGCTTATGCAACTTCATTGGTGAAGAAAGGCTTCCTGGCCATGACTTTATGGATAATGCAATGATTTTTTTGGAATAAATATGCCTCAGTCCATGTTGGTTAGTTAAGTGTCAATTTCCTGACTGCAGCACTGGAGAAACTGACTGAGGAATTGAAGTGTCTGGGGTTGTGATTGTCCTGGATCAGGACTAAGATCCAGGCATCCAATGACTTCCTTGACTCGGTCATCAAAAGTGTATCTCTATGTGGAGAAATTGTTGAACTTGTAGATACATTTAGTAAGCAGTGACTTTCATGTCTCTAGTTTCTCAGCCTTTCAGATGGAGACACCTGACAAAAGTTATGTCGTCATGAGTTCATCGGACATGGGTGTTTGGCGATACCCATATGGCACTGGCAAACTTCAAATAATTGAAAACAGGATCACTGGACAAATGTATCGAGACATTCTTGATAAAATCTGTTGCCATCTACCAGATGATGAAGATGTAATGAGTGTGGACATTTCAGTAAGACAGTGACCCCAAACACACAGCCACAGAAATAATCAGTTGGTTTCAGAGAATGAAAATAAAACTGCTAGAATGTCCCAGCCAATCACCTGACTTAAATCTTTTTGGTTTTGTTGTGTGGGCCGCTGAAGAGGAGGTAATGCTGGCCCACCACCACCAATGGCGCCCTGCTTGGAGTGCGGGATTCAAGCATGAGAGGGCGCCAGAGCCACTGGGAGTGACAGCTGTCACTCATCATCAGCACCAGCTGTCACTCATTCAACTCATCACCATCACCATAAAGGCCGGACTGCAACTCCCCCTGCTCACCGAGAAATCAGCTACCTTGGAGGTAATTTTCTCTGCTAAACCGAAAACACTAATAGTCTGAACTTCTTTGCAGCCGTTTTCCTGTGGGTGTTGCCTTATCCGTGGGATTGGTGTTTGGTGTGATCAGCGATGGCTTCGCTTCACACCCCAACCAGATAAGTGGTTAGACAGGAGCTGCACGAGTGTGTGACTGGAGGTGGAGGTGCTCCCTCCCAAAAGAACACAGACTGTTGGATTACTGAGTGTGGAGTACTCACACTCACCTGTACTGTTTCTGTTCTCTGCCAGCAGTACCAGGTCTGACAGCTGGAGACGGTGACCACGTGGGGACCCAGAACTTGGCGGCTCCGGTGTTCTTCAGATCCGTTGGCGGTGAGGGCCGTGTGGGATCCGGCTCTGTTCTGGACGGGCGTCTCCTATCCTCAAGCCTGCCCACACGTCACCAAACGTAATTGACTGTAGTTCCAAACTGGTTGTTGTCTGTATTCCGTTGTGCACAATTTACAACATTAAATTGTTACTGTTTGGCTTATCCATTGCCCGTTCTTTTACACCCCCTGTTGTGGGTCCAAGTTCCTACACTTTCACAACAGGTTTGCCTCTACTGGTGGTTGGCTCTCACTGCGGTATTGTATCACTTCCTGTTCCGGAGCACAGCGGTGTTTTGCTGTATCTGTTAGCTGTTTAACCTGCGCAGTTAGATTGATCTAGATAACTAGATTTGTTTCACAGTGTAATCTTCACGTGCCTTAACTAAAGCACTCCCTCTGCTGAATCACCTCTAAATTATTTACACATTATTCACTTTGTGTGTTTTTAGGAATCCGCTAGCTTAGCGCAGCTACTAGCTCTTAGCCGGTTAGCATGGCGGCTTCTCCTGTCTCTCCCGCACTTTTCTGCTCTGGGTGTGAAATGTTTAGTTATTCCTCGGCCTCCTTTAGCAGTAATGTTACTTGTAATAAGTGTAGCTTATTCGTAGCTTTGGAGGCCAGGCTGGGCGAATTGGAGACTCGGCTCCGCACCGTGGAAAATTCTACAGCTAGCCAGGCCCCTGTAGTCGGTGCAGACCAAGGTAGCTTAGCCGCCGTTAGTTCCCTTCCAGCAGATCCCGAGCAGCCGGGAAAGCAGGCCGACTGGGTGACTGTGAGGAGGAAGCGTAGCCCTAAACAGAAGCCCCGTGTACACCGCCAACCCGTTCACATTTCTAACCGTTTTTTCTCCACTCAGCAACACACCCGCCGACGATCAAACTCTGGGTTATTGGCGACTCTGTTTTGAGAAATGTGAAGTTAGCGACACCAGCAACCATAGTCAGTTGTCTTCCGGGGGCCAGAGCAGGCGACATTGAAGGAAATTTGAAACTGCTGGCTAAGGCTAAGCGCAAATTTGGTAAGATTGTAATTCACGTCGGCAGTAATGACACCCGGTTACGCCAATCGGAGGTCACTAAAATTAACATTGAATCGGTGTGTAACTTTGCAAAAACAATGTCGGACTCTGTAGTTTCTCTGGGCCCCTCCCCAATCAGACCGGGAGTGACATGTTTAGGCCGCATGTTCTCCTTGAATTGCTGGCTGTCTGAGTGGTGTCCAAAAAATGAGGTGGGCTTCATAGATAATTGGCAAAGCTTCTGGGGAAAAACCTGGTCTTGTTAGGAAAGAAGGCATCCATCCCACTTTGGATGGAGCGCTCTCATTTCTAGAAATCTGGCCAATTTTCTTAAATCCTCCAAACCGTGACTATCCAGGGTTGGGACCAGGAAGCAGAGTTGTAGTCTTACACATCTCTCTGCAGCTTCTCTCCCCCTGCCATCCCGTCATTACCCCATCCCCGTAGAGACGGTGCCTGCTCCCAG